>NC_056745.1:352936133-353218633 GCF_019279795.1 Protopterus annectens | reverse complement strand
TGACCTACCTTTTACAAACTCAAACTGAGTGGGGTCCAGAGTTTGGAGGTTACCTTTGTCCTTGTTTATAAGCTCCAAGATGATATGTTCCATGGCCTTGCAGACCAGGCTTGTCAGGCTAATGGGGTGTTAGTTCCCAAGGTCCATGGTGGTACCCCCTTTGTGAAGTGGGATAACCATCACTGTGCACCATCCAGTAGGCACAAAGCCTGAAGTGAGGCTATGATTGAACATGATACTTAGGTGGGGTGCCAGTTCATTCTGTAGTTCATGCAGAACACAGCCTGGGATGTTGTCAGGTCCCATGGATGCTGTGTTCTTGGCTTTGGAGAGTGCAGTCTTTACTTGTGCAGCCATTAATACAGGGGCTTTGCATTCTTCTGGTATAGTGATTGGCCCTTTGGAGAGTGAGGTGGGATGAAGTTTGCACTGAACCTATCTGCCAGCATGTTGGCAATATGAGTAGGTTCTGTATATCTAGTGCCATTGTGCTGTAGCTCAGAGCAGATCTGAGTGTCGCCATTGAGATTCTTGACATAGCTGTAGAATGCTTTGTAGCTGTCTTTAGAATCAGTGTCAATTTTATTTTCAAAACTAGCTTTGGAGGATTTTATGAGGGATCTCAGCTTCTTACTGAGGCTGACCAGGGAGTTCCTGCAATCAAAGGGATTTTGCTCTTTTTTTGCAACAGTTTCTTCCTTCTGTTGTAGAGTTTGTTTATGGCAGGGGGCCACCAGATTGGCTTCCTTTTTTTGGAGGATAGTGTCTTGGTTCTGTTGGGGATGGCATGATCCATGAACTCGTGTATGTGCTTAATTTGTATAGGATTCAGCAGTCGTACCTCTAGTTTCCATCTGTATAAGTGTCGTGAAGCTTGCCACTTTTGTCTTAAGAAGCATGAAGTTGGCTTTGGAGAAGTTTTTTACAGTGGTTTCCTTAATGGGAGTTGGGGGCGGGATATTGATGTCTAGGGTGATTAGCTTGTGGTCAGATATGACCAGCGAGGAGTTGACCTCTGATGTGAAACATCTGTTGCCCATATTGGTAATGACCAGGTCCAGGATATTGCTGCTCCTGGTGGGGGTGCGGACAAGCTGAACCAGGGCATTGGAATTTATGAATTCCAGAAAGCATTGAACAAATTAGTTAGTACATAAGTAGTTTTCCCAGTTGATGGTGGGGTAGTTGAAATCGCCCATTATTAGGGTATTGGACTGTAACTTAATATTACCCAGTATATCAAGAAATGTGGAGTGGGCATCCTGGGGCATGGTGGGGGATCTGGAATAAACTACAACCTGGATTGCAGTCTTGCCCAGTGTTAGTTGCACTTGGATAATTTTGGATGCATTATGTTGAGCAACTAGCTTGGAGGTGTGGATATCCTTAATGAATATGGACACGTCTCCTCCTTTAGTGTTTCGGTCCAGGTTAGGCAGCCAAAGGGTGTGGTATGAGTTATAGCCTGGTAATTCAGAGGTGCTCTCTGGACCCTTGAACCAACTCTCCATCACTGCACAGATGTCGATGTTCTCCATTTTAAGGAGTGCCTCGAGTGAGTGTATTTTGAGGATTAGACTTCTAGCACTGAGTAGCATTACCCTCAGATTTTGCTTAATTATACCTGCAACAGTGTTGAGTTTGTCATTTGAACCTTGCCTAAAAAAGGTACTATAGGGGTGGCAAGAGCCTTAGCCAGTATCCAGAATCCCAGGGCAACAGGTGCAGGCCATCTCTGGCAAAGCATCGTGGTCTGTCAACCATGTCGTCCCAGGCAGACAGACACTGGATCCCCTTAGAATGACACTAGAAGTTTAGCCAATTGTTGAAGTCAATCATTTTGTCCTTGTATTGTGGTATCATTCTGGGCAATGGCAGGATGCTACTCAGGACTAGGGTCATTCCTGCCTGGGCTACATGATCTGAGCGCTCCTCCATGTCTTTTTTCATGTAGTCCAGGGAGATATGTCTGAGGTCATTCACACCAACATGAACAATGACAGAGTCATATTTGTATTTGTTGTTGAGTGACCTGAGTGCTTGCATTTTGTGGCGGATCCTGGCACCTGACAAGCAGCTGACAGTAACTTTTTCCTTGTTTAGCCTGGTGAGTGGGACATCAGTGTGCCTGACTATCCAGTCACCTATGACTAGTGTGTCGGGTATGTTGTTTTGCCTTATGGGTTGAGGCTGATTGGCACACTAATTTTGTGGGATATGTGTCATTTAGGTAGTTTTGGGGGGGAGTGGCGGTTGCTTGCATTTCAACTTTGGAGGACTCTGTTGTTTGGGCAGATTTTTATTGAGACCCTCTGTGAATGTAGGTGTGTGTTTTGTGTTACTATGCGTGGGTTTAGGTGGTATAGATTTTGATGGACTATATGTTGAGTGTGGTGTTGTGCAGGAGTTTACCTTCTCCTCTTGACTGTCTAGTACAGTCTTGGCTGGAGAGAGCTTGGCTTCCAGTTTGGCTATATAAATGCATCTCTCACAGGTTGTAGTGTTGGGTGGTAGGAGGAGAGGGTTGTCAGTGTACATGAGGCAATTGCTACATTGCCCCAGAATGCCCATATTCATCAGGTGGATGGGTAAAATACTGGGAGCTGACCCTTAGAGATGCCTGGATAGGTGCTTATTAATTTAAGTACTAAAAACTGTTTTCCTCCTAACAGGTGAGGAAAGCTGAGTGTTGCAGTAATTTGTAGATTATTTAGTGCTTGCAGCAAGTTTTGAACAAGTGCTGAGCACAAGGAAAACATTTTGAGTGCTAAAACTAGAAAACTGGGCAGTTCTAATGGAAAATTAGAAGAGCAGACTTTCTGGCACCGGGAATAGTTTAACCTTAGTTAAACGTTGCTGTTCGATGCGCAAAACCACTCAAACATGGGTTTTTAAACAGAAAGATAAAAGGGATATAAATAGCCCAAAATAGCCAATAAAACTAAAGATTCTGAGCTGAAACTACTCCTCCAGTGACAGATAGGCTGCTCAAAGCTTACCACTCTCACTGATGAACAGAGAAGCTGCCTTCTATCTTAGTAAGATCCAGGCAACACAGAAACTGCAAAACAGAATTCAGCAAAATACGAAAACTGGACTCTACTGGTTATAGAAAGGTGGAAATGAGTAGAGAGAGAGGATTTTTTTTTCAAAAATTAAAACAGATACAGTAAAACAAACAATTTTAAAGCAGAAAAATGGCTATCACACTTGAGTGTGTAGCCCTCAACAGTTCAACAGTTGAAAAACACTTAAAAATTATCAGTTAAAGTGCAAACAGTATCAGAATAAAAAAAACAGTTCAAATAAGTTACAAAGTTAATAAAAAATGCTCAGAATAGTGTGGCTAGCTAAAATAAGCAATGAAAAGCAAAACAGAGGAACTTAATCCATTCAAAGTCTCCCTTTTCTCTCTGCTGTTGTAGAACTCTGCAGGGCACCCAAGCAGGATCTTGCTGAGGTAATACAAGTTCAAAAACCGTGCAAATACTGTTTTTTTAAACAGAAAGATGAAAGGGATATAAATAGCCCAAAATGGCCAATAAAACTACAGATTCTGAGCTGAAACCACTCCTCCAGCAACAGATAGGCTGTTCAAAGCTCACCACTCTCACTGATGAACAGAGAAGCTTCCTTCTATCTTAATAAGGTCCAGGCAACACAGAAACTTCAAAACAGCCCAGAATTCAGCAAAATCTGAAAAATGGACTCTACTGGTTATAGAAAGGCAGAAAAAGAGTAGAGATAGGATTGTTTTGGGTTTCTTTTGCTTTTTTAATATTTAAAGCAGATACAGTAAAACAAACACTTTTAAAGCAGAAACATGGCTATCATACTTGAGTGTGTAGCCCTCAACAGTTCAACAGTTGAAAAATGCTTAAAAATGATCAGTTAAACTTTAACACCCCCGGCAGTTTCAGAACAGAAAACAGCAAACAATGTCAGCAAATATATAAAATAATTCAGTCAGGCAAAAATTAAGACAATGCAGAACTCTGAAAAGTGCCAAGAAATATATTTATCAGCGATATATTTCAGATTGTTTGAGAAGCACTCCAGTCAGAATACAAAGAGATTCTAACAGTGTATTCCTTCAGAATCTCGAAATTCCAAAACATCGAATTTCATATGATCAAGCCCATATGACCGATGTTGTGGAATATTGAAATTCTGAAACAATTCCAAAAAAAAGTGCTATAGATTCATAGATTCATGCATTGTTGCTAGGCTAATGACTTGGGGAACCTTTCTAAGACTAGCCAAGTTTTCCTGAAAGAATAATGACATCCTGTTTCTAAATAGGACATTGAGAGCCAGACATTTATGAGCTCACTCTGTCTATAAGGGACATGTGTGCCAGGCCCTGTGTAAATTTCCAATTCCCCATCCACTGGTCTAGGTTGAACTTAAACTGTGTAAAAGACGAGCTCAGTTTCACATGGATGGGATGTCTGTTCCATAGAAGGGGCAGTCTTTGAGACACATATCTGTCTCTCCAGCATGTTCTGTTTAAGTCAGTGGCAAAATTTAGGTCCCTAGACCATAAATTTCTGGCATTGTTTGACTTACTAATATGCAGTAGATTCATAAGTATGGGGATTACAGATGCCTTGTAAGCTAGGCATAGACCACACCTCAACAATCTATAGGAGGCTGAGTAGAGGTGAAAGACCTTTAAGGTACTGCTACTCCTTGTGAGGCATGTTTATTATGCTTGTATTTTTTGAAAGGAACCTCTGAGGTCACTCCATTTACTGAATATGTCTTGTCAGGTACATGCTGAAAGGAACATTGTACTCTATGTTCATTCTGATAAGGGCAGAGTACAGTGGGATAATGACCTCTTTGGACCTAGATGCTATGCCCTTACTTATAAGTTGCACAACATAAAAGGGTTTCCTCATCAGTGTGGCCACATGGTGGTCAAAGGCAAGGCTACTGTCAACATGTGTACCCAGACCCCAACCACCATGTCAAGTGTTAGGGGTGCATTATCAACATGGCAATTAGTCAGGATGTTTGACTTCCCAAAGAGTACAATTATGCATTTCTTAGCATTGAGTTTAAGACCATGTCTTTGGCAGTATTTGTTAGCTAGATATAGGCTTTCTTGAAGAATGCTAGTGACTGCAGAAAAGTCAATGATAACCCCCAGCTTGCAATCAACTGCAACTTAGTCAGGCATTAACCTCAGGTATTTGCTTTCACTTCAGAGAAATAAATGTCAAAAGGAGCAGGCCCAATACCAAGCCCTGGGGGACTTTGTGAGTGACTGGTGTGTTGGTGGAGGTGACTTCATCTATTTTGATCTCCTGGGTGATGTCAGTGAGCAAACTGGCTATCCAGTGGTAAAAGGGTTTATACCAAATTTAGTAAGCTTGTCTATAATGCCTAAGTGTGGTATTGTATCAAAAGCCCTGGTCAGGCTGAGGTAAGTTGTGTGCACAGTCTTGCCCTCATCCATTGTTTTGGTAACCCTCTCAAAGACATACACTAGATTTATTAGACGTGACCTCCTTTAACAAAGCTGAAGTGTGATGAGTCCAGTGTTTGCAAGTTATCTATATCCTCGTGTATCATGTCCATGGTGATTCTTTCCATGGCCTTACATATGAGGCTGGTCAGACTGATGGGCCTGTAGTTACCTGGATTGGTGGTTGGATCTTATTTGTACAGGGATAATGCCTACATCCTTCTTCTATTCTTTTGTTTCAAAACCTGACTGTAGGCTTCAGTTGAAAAGTTATTAAAGTAGACCAGAGATGTCTTGTTTCATGCTATTTAATAAGCTTCTTGAGATGTTACTGGGACTCATCAATGCAGTGTTTTTGGCCTTGGAAAGTGCATTGATGACCTGTTTCTTAATAATGGTTGGAGAGATTGTCCTATGCAGTATTTCCTTTTGATTATCAGGGGGAGAGGGTGGAGAAATTTGAGCAAAACCAGTCAGCCAAAAGTTGGCAATGGCTTCCTCAGTGTGGGTAATGCCATTTATAATATCTTCTGCACATTGTTGTGTATTTCCCTTGAAGTTACAGACATATGTAGCTGTAGAAAGCTTTGTGGTTGTCCTTTGCCTAAGAAGCTATTTTTTCTTCAAATTTAGACTCTGAAGTATTAATTAACCCTCTTAGCTGCATGTTTAGATTGGTCAGTGGGCTTTTAGTATGTTGAATGTTGTTCCTCCTATTCTTGGCCAAGATTTTATTTTCTTTGTTGTATAACCACTGATATTGTGATTCTATCAGGGCGGCTTGTTTTTTGAGTTTGTCTTATTCTTAATATGATTAGGCACAGCTCACTCTATGCAGCTTTCAGTATGACTGTACAGGGATTTTGTTAATAGGTCAGCATATGCTATGGTGTTTACTGCATTTGGGAGTGCTTAGAATTTAGCCAAGGTGTCACTTAGTAGAGCGAAGTTAGACTTGGAATAATCCCTAAAGGTTTTTGGATTCACTGAGTCCTAAGTTTTAATTTTTATTTCAAACAATACTGCCTTATGGCCAGATCTGATGAGCAAGAACATTACATTGGGTGGGGAAACATGCTCCCTCATGTTCATGAGAACAAGGTCAAGGATGTTTGTAATGATGGTAGCAGAACGGACCAACTGTTCCAGGATGCTGGTATTAACAAAGTTTAGAAATCACTGGGCTTGTATATTAAAAGTGGTATAGCATTCCCAATCTAGAAAGGGTAAGTTGAATGGTGGCATACCTCTCAACCTGGAAACATCAAAAATCTGGACAAAGTTCCATGAAAAATAGGTACAAATCTGTATGCTGATTAACATAACATTTGCATGAATAATTATGTAACCACGTCCACTCCAGTGGAATTGTGGGATACCAGCTTTCAAATGTAACCTGATGAACAGACAATCAAATTATTGCCCCAGAGCCCCCCACAGCCTTTCCAATGTCCCATTACTTGGCTATTTCACCCCATTTACCATAAACAATCTAATGTGCACACTGCTTTACTTTTGCAATGATTATTTGGATTTCATTTAAAATGTATTTTACATTTTATGCACTAACACTAATAGACATCTGCTAAACAAAGCAATACAGTTTCACAATGAAAATAGTATTGGCATTAGAACTTATCTACCCTTGAAACAGCATTGAAACCCACATTCAAAGAAAATTAATTCTGGTCAGTAGTGGGTAAAGATTACCTTTGGGCTGTTTTCAAATCATAAGCCCCTTGCACACGAAACATACACATGTTCTTTGATATACCTTTGACTATTAAATTATATTCCTTGTATAATACAACACACTTGTTGGAGTGCATTTTAAATGTATTGTTTTGTACATTTTTCCAGTAAACAATGACACAAAATGCATGAACCAGTAATGACAAAACTGCCCAATTCAGAATATTTCAATCATAAAAGTCTGCTCAAATGTCTGCAATCCAGCAGTATCAATAAATATGCACAATCTCTGCAGAAGTAAAAGTCATCTAAATAATTCCACATTAAAGAGATCTGTAACTAATAAGGAGGTCGCTGCTAGTAAACAACATTAGATTTCATTGTTTCATCTACAAATAAAGTGCCTGCTGCCCTTGAAGAATAAACTGCTTATGTTACATTAAAAAAGCTAGTAATATTTCAATAGGGAATGGATGGCAAACTGATAACAGGTTCATAGTTGCTGGGTAACTCCTCCAAAGGAGGACATTTTCAGGACTGCAGCATCCACCCCCTTTAAAAATACAACATAGTACAGTAGCCACAATCCATCTATATACTGTGGGAGTAGAACTCACAGCCTTCTGCATCAAAAAGCAAATATTCTACCTGTTGTGCTACTAACACAGACTTTATGTAAGCAGCACTAAACTTCTCTCCTGCTGAGGAACTATGCAGCACAAGAAAGAAAGAAATCTGGAAGAAGCCAAAATTTATTGGGGGGGACAAAGGCCCAAGGTACAGGGTTTGAACCTGAATAATTGTTACCACAAGGCATGGCTAACTGGGGCATTTTGCACTCACACACACACACACACACACACACACACACACACACACACACACACACACACACACACACACACACATAGGTTAAAACACAGCAGCAGGCAGGTAAAAAGAAAACCAGACTAAGCTTGCAGGTCTGATAAATTAATTGCACAGTACACAGAACACTGAAAGCTAAATTAACTGCGCAGTGCACACTGAAAGCTTAATTAATTGCACAGTGCACACTGAAAGCTAAATTAATTGCACACACACCAAAGGTTAAAACACACCAGCAGGAAAAAAGAAACACAGACTAAGCATGCAGCTCTGATAAAGTAATTGAACACTGAAAGCTAAATTAATTGTACACTGCAAAGCTTGCCTAGTAGTTGCAGCAGATAAACTGAAACACCGGATAAAACTGAAACGGCAAATGGGACTTACAAATGCAGCTTGCATATAACCTGAAATGAAGTCATTTAACATAAAAAATGAGATTTACAAATGCAGCTCAGCAAAAAAACAGAAACGCACAGACTTGTCATAAATTAATTGCACACTGAAAGCTTGTCCAGTAGTTAGGCAGATCAACACATACACACACCCCTTGCCCAGTAGTTAAGGAGATCAATGGTTGCAGTAGATAAACTGAAACGGCCCCAACAAAGGTTAATGCACTTATGAACAGCAAACACACCAGCAGGTAAACTGAAATGGGACTTGCAAATAACATAAAACCTGAAATGCACGGACTTTGGATAAATTAACTGCACACTGAAAGCTGCTGAAATGAGCAGATAAACTGAAATGGCACAGATAAAACTTGCATGCATACTTGCAGTAGTTAACAAATAAAGAGAGAGAGATAAACTGAACAGCGTTACACATCTGAGCAGCAGATAAAACATAAAACTTGTCTTGCACACTTGCCCAGCAGATAAATGAGCAGGTAAACTGCACAACACTTTGCCATGCATGGACCTCTGATAAATGAACTGCACAGAGAAAGCTTACACACCAATGGTTAATGCCACAGATGTATGAATGCAGCAGATGAAACCTTCCAGCTCAGCAGATAAAATGTGAGCAGCAGATAAAACCTGCACACACAGTTGGCCAGTAGTTAAAAATAAAGAGAAACTGAACAAGTCAACAGTTACAGCTCAGCAGCAGATACATCATAGAATATAAAGCTTGCATACTTGCCCAAAGAGATAAACGAATTGAGCAGGTAAACTGAAACCGCCCACAAAACAACAGATACTGCATATGAACATCTCAGCAGCAGATGAAGTTTTCCAAACACAGCTCAGCAGGAAATAAACTTGCACATGCACACTTTCCCAGTAGATAAACTGAAACTAGACTTATGAAGGCAAACAGTCCAGCTCAGCAGCAGCAACTTGCCCAGCTGCAGATAAAATGAAAAACTGAAATGGCCTGAGTGCATGAACTTATGATAAATTTAATGCACGCTGAAAGCTTAGGGACCTGTTTCTTACCTGAAGGCTGAGACTTGATGTGGGCAGATACGTCTGTCATTAGTGTTGCTGCCTGGTTCTCGCTGCTGTATTCCCACTTGCAGCCAGCCGGAAATAATGACGTGAGCTCCTTGAGCTCAATTCCGACTGGCTGGTAGCCCTGATGGCACTGATGTCATCATGCACGTGATGACGTCAGCTCCAACAGCGCGATTTTTAAAAAAATAAAAAAATTGAAGCAAAAAAATCGGAAATGAAGGGGTGCCAATCGGGAATCGTGGCAACTCTTCATTTGGACCCCAAAACTCGGTAAATACCGAGTAATTCAGTATGGTTGGGAGGTATGAATGGTGGGGAATTTAGTACATTGAGATAGGTAGTATGGGTTTCCTGGGGCATGGAAGGGGACCTATTGTTTGCAAGGATATGGTATGAGACCTTGTTTATGGTGAGTTGCACATGTATGAGTTTCAGAGGGTCATGTACTTTAGTTTAAATTTGAGGTTGTTTTTAATATAGACTGAGACTCCTCCACCTTTAGTTTCCTCCTGTGAAGTAGCTGGTTAAAAGTTTGGAAGATATTATAATCTTGCAATGCCAGGGTACGCAACATGACTTTAAACCATGTCTTCATTATTACACAGACGTCTACACTCTCCAAGGAGAGGAAGGCTTGCAGGGATTAGAGTTTTTTGTTAAGACTTCTAGCATTGAACAGTACTGCCATCAGATATTCCTTTGGAGGTTCAGCTAAGTTGGGAAGTTTATCAGTTTAGCATTATCTAAAAAAGGCACTTTGGGGGTAGAAAATGTCTTGGTCAATATCCAAAAGTCTATAAAGCTCAGACCATCCCTAGTAAAGCAGCATAGTCTATCAACCATGTCCCCTCAGGTCGTCAAATATTGTACCCATGGATTGACACCAGAATTAAGGCAACTGTTAAAATTAATTATTTTCTGTTGGCGATGTGGCATCATCATTGGAGAAGGTAGTATGCTGCTCAGTGGTAGGTTCCGACCTGCCTCAGACACAGAATCAGTGAGCTTAATCATGTCTCACTTCACATAGTCAAGTGAGGTACTTTTAAGGTCATTAACACCCACATGGACTATCACAGAGTCAATGACTGAGTGTCTTTATAACTTGAGGGATTCTAGCTCCGGAAAGGCAGCTAACCTTGACTCTCTCCTTACTCATTCTGGTATGGGTTACATTGGTTTGCCTCACTATAGAATCACCAATGACAAGGACATTTGGCTGTGCACTTAACACAGTGCACTTAGCACAGGGCTTAGCAGTAGAGGCACTGGATACAGTGTTACTATGTGTAGTTGTGGGTGGTGTTTTAATGCAGTGTTTAAGTGATGGCTGAAGATCCTTTTTTAATAGTGGTCTTCCAGAAGGTCTTAGTGTTTTAGGATGGTTACCTGTAAGTGCTTCAGCAAAATTAGTGTTTTGTATAGGGTCTTTACCCTGTGCAGTAGGGATGGTGCAAATATTGCTGACAACCTCTATAGGATTAGTTTTGGTTGTATGAAAGAGTTTTGTCTCCAGTGTTAAACTGCATGACTCACATACTTTATACATTTCATTAAGAGTAAGTGGGTTGGCAGTATACATGAGGCAATTGTTACAATGCCTCAGAATACCCATCTCAACTAGACTGGCCTCAGAGAGTTAGTAAGTTGGTATCCATGGCTGCTGATCTACTTGGGAGGAGTGAGGGAAATTTAAATATTGAATAGGTCAATAATACAGGGAACTTGATGAACAATGACGAGCTATGCACAAACTAGATGCTCTAGTAGTTAATAAAATCTGTCTAGACTGTAAGGATATTTTAAGGGAAACTTACACTGCGAGAAATCTGCCTTTTCACAGATTACAAGGTGATGTTGACATCTATGCAGATCACTGCTGAGTGCTAAATACTGCAAAAAAGTAAAAAAGTGCAGATATTCAATACAGAAACACTCATTTGATGCAACTATAAAAAATGCAAAAAAAATGAGTGCTGAAACATTGGATATGATAATGCAAGTCTTAGATTTCGTAGAGTTTAGCAGAAACCTGTACATTTTTCTTCTCAAGTAGATTGCTCACCAAACTTCTCCAGATAGCATTGCCAACTGCAGTGCTTAAATAATAGTGGAGATTCATAAAATAAACATATATATCTGTATAAGAAATAAGGTCCTACGGCTAATCAGAAACAACACACTGTTCTTCCTTTACACAGTCCCAGGCCAGAAAATGACTCAGGTCCCCTCTACACTCACTAAAATGGAACCAAGTCAGACCTAACTAAAGACTGAAAAAAGGGTCAAAAAGTATAGATATTCAGCCAGAAAATCTCAACTAATGCCATGAAAAACAAGTGCAGAAACAATAGATATGGCAATGTAGGTCTTAGCTTTTGTAGAGTTTAGCAGAAATCAGCAACGCTGTTCTTCTGAAGTAGTATTGTCACCAAATGCCACCAAATGCCTCAGGCACATCACAAGGCACAGAGAATCTTAAAAATGTTTGCCTTCTAACTAATCAAATAAAGGTACAATAAAACTTACATCAGCAATTCCCAGCTCAAAAGGGCATAGCTTATCCTCTCTGGTCACTAGAGTGTAAACCACAAACCTCCCTTATGTAAAATAACTTGCTTGAAGCCCAAGTGCTTAAACCAGATCAAAGACACTTAAAATACCAGACACAATAAGCTTTCAACCACCATTTCTCAATTCAAAAGGGTGTAAGCTACCTCTCCTGCCACAATAGTGTGGCCATATACCTTCCTAATGTAAGATAATTAGTTTGAAGCCCAAGTGCTTAAATGAGAACTAAGAGGCTTAGAATAACTGCTACAATGTAACCGGTCAACTAACAAACAGTAGGAATAGTAAGCAGATTAAACACAATTGAACACTTTAAGAATGTGCAGCAAAAGCTAAAAAAATAGGAATGTTCAGTTAGATGGTCTAAGCATCAATCAAGCAACTATGCAGTGACAAAAAATACATCTCCCTTGATATATCTATATATATATATATATATATATATATATATATATATATATATATATATATATATACTGTATATACATATATATATATATATATATACACACACACACACACACACACACACACACACACACACACACACACACACACACACACACAAAATGCACACAGACTCACACATATGTCGTGCCCCATAATGACCTCTATGAGGTAATGAGGTATGGTGCCTAGAGAGAGTGGAAAGGTCAATCCACAAAAAGTATATCCTGAATGGAGGAAAATGTTTCTTCTTTTGAAAAGGAAGGAAAAGAAAGACATAAATCAAACTCTTATGCAAGTGTGTGTGTGTGTGTGTGTGTGTGTGTGTGTGTGTGTGTGTGTGTGTGTGTGTGTGTGTGTGTGTGTGTGTGTGTGTGTGTGTGTTTGTGCGTGAGAGAAAGAGAGAGAGAGAGAGAGATAGAAGACCTGAGAGTTTGCTAGGGACTCAAAAGAGAAAAGACAAGTAGATAATCTTATAGCTAGATAGAAACTACAAACCAGTGGCAACTCTGTTTTATTTTTAGTGCACATATTGTCTTCAAGAGATTAAATTTAAAGTACAGACAATACTATGAGATCAAGATTCAAGAGTAAGTGCTTTGTTTTGTTTGAGGGGATAGAACTGTGTTAAAAATTTTCGATAAGTTTTGATAATCTAGCAAGATACAACAATAAGTCATCAAGCTCTTACATATTTCTACTTATTAAATCTTATTGTCTTATTTTACAAACTGTAGTTTAAGTGTATTCTGGTGAAGTTAATGACATGTATTAAAGGTGAAGAGATCCTTCAGTGAGGAAAATTGGCCAGACATTCTTTGGCCATAAAGTCAAAATGGTGAATGAAACAAAATTAATGTTCTTGCTGGTCTGAATATTCCCCGAAACACAGCATATGGTGGACACTTTTGGCAAAAAATGAATTTCTGCTTACTGATGCTCACAATTTGTATACATGGAAAATGCCTCTGAGTTACTGTGAGACTGAAAAAAAGTAATTTCAGACCATGGATTAAAATTATGTTGGTAGAACAACCCTCTCAAAGGAGCAGTGTTCCTAAATGAGTGCTAAGATTTGTGAAATATGATTACAGGTGTGGAATTTTCTTTGCCTAAAATATGTTTACCGATCATACTGTGTATTCTTTAATTTGCTATGTGTTATACTGTGCTGATGACGAGTCATTAAGGCTCTCTGAAACATACACAAATCTGTCACTAGAAACAGAAGCTGGATTCTTAAGACTGAAGTAAGTAAAATAGTTATTCTACTAAATTTAAAAGAATTGTATAAAAAACAGTTGTAGATTTACAAGTACTGGTAAATGTTATACCAGTGATATGAGCTAATAAAACTATGCTTACCAAAGATGAGCATGCTGAATGCACCAAGCTGCTGAAAGATGTGTATTTAGAAACTGCTGCTGTAGTATATATAGGTGCTCAAGAATGCTGGTGAAATAAATTGTTGAGGATTATCATACATAAGTAATGAGCATTGCAAACTTGTGCTAAATTCTTAAATTGCAAAAAAGCTTATAGCAACTGAAATGAAGAAACAAAACCAATGAGTTGTGGTGCAATGTGGTTTCAGATTATGTAAAGTTGCTGTAAACTCTAAGTGCTAAATGTTTTGCAAGCATATACCAAGCATTAAAAGTGGCATGCTTAAAACAGTGAAGCAGTAGTTGATGTGCAGGTTTTGCTGCAAACTAGTATGCAGAGACAATGGTAGAAAATATGCTGAGGAAAATCGCATAAGAAAAGTTTCTTGTATTATTTTGTAGTTGTACTGTAGGTGTGTTCTATTTAAACTAATTGTGTATTAAATTTGGATAGCTTCCTCAACAGGAGAACTAGCCAGAGATACGTGTAACTTTAATTTAAAGAGGCAGCCTGCTAAATATGGGTGTTGATTGAGCTAATAATTCCTACAAAATATACTACTACATGTACATTGCTGTCAAATATTGGCATACATATAAATAGAACTGATTGCTAGCTAGAATAAAAATTAATTAATTGAAAATATACTCACTGATATAGTCTCTGGTCAAATGCCAACTAAGTGTTGTGTTTATGTGTATCTGTTGGAGTGGAGCCTAGGCAAATGAGAGTTTAGGAATATACTATGTTGCCCAGGGTTTTGTCCCACAGTCATTGAAGGAGCAAGTAATTCCAAAGTAATGGTGGTAGGGAATCCAGGAAATGAATTTGGGAGTTCAGCACCATGAAGAACAAAGGACTGGAGAGTGACAAAAAAGGAGAAGCAAGTTCTGATAGAATAAATCCTGAGATGCAATATATTTAGGCTTTTTTCTCAGCTGACTGGGTACACTAAACTTTGCCACTCTCCCTTCCCTCTTTCATTAGCTGATACGATTAAAGCCAAAGGTGGAAGGGGGTTTATGGGAGGAGAACACCACACCCAGGACCAACAGAGACAGGTTATAACCTCAGTGCTATCCCAGCTGTATGGGATGGGTAATGCTCACTTACTGTAGGCATAGAAGGGTTGCAGCTAAAGTTAAACTAGGACAGCAACAAATCTGGTAGTGGGAGGGGAGTATCCTTTGTTCCTATGGATGCCTCTCACCACCAACATTTGGAAGAGTTTGAATAGTGAACTTCTCTGAGGCAGCTTATGCACACCATTGTGAAGGTTGCTATTGTCATTTAGTTGAGTCCATCTTTTCAGGTCCTCAAAGACTTTACTTCATGATGCATGTCAGTTTACCACTGCTTCTTTAAGTTCTTGTAAGCTGATAGTCATTATCTCAGTAATAATGACTGGCCATCTTAGTCTTTGTCAGTCTCTTCTTCATTTGTCTTTAGTCTTTCTCAGCATACAGAACTTTCTCTATTGAAACTGAAACACTACCAAGCATCGATTGTAATAAAACAAAAAAATGACCAGCCAGTAACCAAAAATGCTTTAATAGTCTCTAACGGTTTAGCACAAAGCCTTCAAGGAATCTTTCTCTATTGAATCCTATATTTGCATTATTTGGCCAAAATATTTTACTATAAGATTTAGTATTACACATTCCAGTAAACATTATGGATTTATTTTCTTAAGTATTGACTGTTTGATTTTCTTGCACTCCATGAAATTCTTAAAAGTTTACTACAGCACCACAGCAAACTCATTAATACCAGCTGGCAGGTGTTTATTTAGGTACAACATTCCTAACTACCAGCCGACTGGACAGCAAATGTCTAGAGTTGATAGCAAAAAGAAAACTGTGAAAAACTCTTGAAAGAAAAGTTATTTTTTTATTGCATTCTTTTTTCATTTGAAATGATTTTCCTCATTTATTGTGTTTAGCTAGTGCACTGCATACCTCAAATTGAGAAATGCAGTTAGCTTACAGAATAAAAGCACAAGGTGCATTGTCTGTCATTCAAGGTGTCTTATTCAGACAAGGTGATGTCAGAAGTAACACTGCAGACATGATTAAATCCACAACACAATCAGTGCTATCTGAGTTAGTGATTTAAAAAGAAATGATTTTCCAATGCTCAACATTACTTAACACCCCAGCTCTCTCAACCATATATTATAACAGGGAATCCCATTGTTTTGATATATAACCTTTTTTTCTAACAGTGTGACATCTTTGCTCTTCAATATGGCAACAAATTTGCTTTAAAAGACAAGCTTTTATTGACAATGGGGTATATTTCCTCTTCAGCATCACATTCAAATTTACCATAAAATTCCTCACAAGAAGTAAGTGTCTTTTAATGTTATGGCTGCAGTCAGCATTTGTAGTAATCTTTGAGTCAAGTGATTGTGCTTTCCACTTTCACCTTCATCAACAAGATGTTCGACTCCTCCTCATTTTTGAATAAGAGTAGTGTCATCTACATATCAGACATGGTTAATATTTCTTCTGACAAATCTAAGTCCAGTAACTGATTCATCTAACCCAGCATTTGGAGGGGATAAATGTATCACCAAACACCATCATACTAGGTGACTTCAATTACCCTAATATAGACTGGGAACACTGTGCAGTGACAGAAACCTGGTTCAAGGCTCCTGAGAGCACCCCAGCACTATCAGGTTTTACCTCTTATCATGCGTTCCGGCCCCAAAATCCGGACAATACCAAGAAAGGAGGGGGGGTATCCATATTCATCAAAGACACCCACACCTCAAGACTGGTGGCAACGCATGATGCATCAGAGACCATCCAGGTGCAATTAACCATAGGCAAGACTGCTCTGCAAATTGTAGCATGTTACAGGCCACCCTCACAAACTCAGGAACCTCACATGGCCTTCCTGAAAACACTAGAGGGGATAAATGTATCACCAAACACCATCATACTAGGTGACTTCAATTACCCTAATATAGACTGGGAACACTACTCAAGCCCAAACACCCTAGCCCAAAAGTTCCTGGAATTCATAAACTCAAATGCCATGGAACAACTAGTCACCATCCCACAAGAGGAGAAAACATACTTGATCTCATCATCACGAACATGGGAGCACAATGTTCAACACCGGAAGTATACCCCTCACTGGTGAGATCAGATCACAAACTAATCTCGCTGGAGGTCCTCATCCCACCCCCACCTGAAATAAAAAAGACCACAGTAAAGAACTTCTCGAAAGCCGACTTCACACTTCTAAAGACTAGTGTGGTCTCCTTTAAGGCCCCCGAGCCGGCGGAAAACAGTACTCAAGCCGCTGAATCACATACAAATGCCTTCTACCAGCACCTGCAGGACTGCATGGATAAGGCAATCCCAAGCAAAACAAAGACTCTTTGTACCAAAGGCAAGCGTCCAGTCTGGTGGACCTCGGCCATAAACAAACTCTACAACAAAAGGAGGAAGCTACTACAAGATAGAGCAAAATCCTTAAAAGGTAAGACACCCTTGATCACTATAAGTAAAAAACTAACAGCTCTCATAAAATCATCCAAAGCAAATTTTGAGAGAAAAATAGCTAAAGACTCAAAAGACAATCATAAGGCCTTCTTTAGCTATGTTAGAAACCTGGGAGGAAACTCCCAGATATGCTCAGAACTAGTTCAAAATGATGTGAAGATTACTGATCCTACAGACATTGCCAACATACTGGCTGACAGGTTCAGTGCAAACTTCTCCCCCCCCCAAAAGGAGAGATATCTATACCAAGCGATTGCAGCCCCCCAAACATCTCCATCGCCCAAGTGAGAACTGCTCTCTCCAAAGCAAAAAACACAGCATCCATGGGACCTGATGGTGTCCCCGGCTGTGTGCTCCACGAACTCAACAAGGAATTAAACCCACAGCTAGGACAGCTGTTTAATCATAGTCTCACCTCTGGATATGTACCCAGGGAGTGGCGCACTGCAACTGTGGTCCCACTTCACAAAGGCGGTGCCTCCACCGACCCTGGAAATTACCGCCCATTAGCTTGACAAGCCTTATCTGCAAAGCCATGGAGAGGATCATAATGGACCTCATAAATAAAGACATAGGGAATTTGCAGACTTTGGATCCAACCCAGTTTGGCTTTGTCAAAGGCAGATCATGCCTTTTAAACTTGGTTGACTTTTTCGAAACAGTCACCAAAGCCATTGATGAGGGAAAGGCAGTCCATACAGCCTACCTCGATCTGGCGAAGGCCTTGATACAATACCCCACTCGGGTATCATTGAAAAACTCATCAGCTTAAATGTTAACCCATACATCACAAGATGGGTTGCAAACTGGCTGAGTGACAGAACCCACAGGGTCAGAGTTGCTGGCACCATGTCAGACTCAAAGCCTGTCACAAGTGGTGTCCCACAGGGCTCAGTCCTGGGCCCACTCTTGTTTGGCATCTACTTTTCCAGTACAAGCAAACACAGGAGTGTTATGGCTGACAAAGTTTGCAGATGACTGCAAACTGGGCGCCATAGTCGAAAACGCATCTGACACAGATATCCTTCAGAAGGGTCTCACAGAAATGGATAACTGGTGCCAGAGCCATGGCCTAAAGTTAAATGCCAAAAAATGCATAGTCATACCCTTCGGGAAAAACAAGGTTACCCCTAGCTACCATATAGGTGGCAACCCACTGAGCACAGAAGAAGTTATCAGGGACCTGGGGACCCAGGTTGACAGTAGCCTGTCATTCGACACCCATGTAGCTAAAGTAGTTAGGAAGATCTTCTACATTGCCCACCTCATCATGAAGGGATTCACATCTAGATCAAGGGAGGTCATAGTCTCCCTATACTCATCACTCATCAGACCAATGATTGAGTACAATGCCCCATTCGGAATGTATCTGACCCGACACTTGCAGCAGCTGGAGAGGCCACAAAAGTTCCTCACCAAAAGGATAAAGGGTCTCAAAAATCTGTCCTATGCTGCCCGACTGAAAGAACTCCAGCTCTATTCAGTCGCCACCGCTTGCTCAGAGGTGACCTTTGCCTGATATACAAGGCCATGTCAAACCCAGATTTGATGAATATGCTTCACCTCAAAAAATCTAGATCCGTCAGAGCCACAAGGGCGGGAGACTTAAACCTCGACACGACTATTAATAGGGCGTGCTGGAGGGATAGATTCATCACCCAAAGACTCCCTATGCTGTGGAACAAAATCCCGGTATATGTGAGGCAGAGCACCTCGCTGGCCTTGTTCAAGAGAAATCTTGACCAATGGATGGGAAATCGCAGATATACCCCAGGGATTACCTCAGTGTCACTACTAGACAGAGGCACAGCAAAATAATGGGTATAGTTCCCCATACTAAAGGGGTGGCGTAAGCCACAAAACTATGGGCTAGGCTTGTAAATGCCCTCGGGCAGATAGCCTAGTATGAACCTATGAACCTATGAACCTATATATTCAGATAGCTAGATAAGCCAGTTGAGGTAGCTCAACGGTATTCCACAAAAATATAGTAGAGATGAAGAACATTAAGTTATTATTATTATTATATTATTATTATTTCTTGAAGCAGAGTGCCTACAGAGACACTGGTGCTATTAATTCACCTCAAGATATCAATAAAATCCCAAAAGGGTTTTATTATGCAAATGCATGAAATACAGAAAATGGCCTCAGGCTCAATACAAAAAAGTGAGGTCTAGTAATGCTCAGCAAAATACACTCCTGCCTCCTGTGTTATAACAACTATTCCCTACAAGCATATCTAAACATATGTAATCCATTCAGTTTATTTAATCTAATGATAAAAGATGTGAGAATCTAGTAACACAGCATGCATGCATGAATATAGGTCAAAGCTAAGAATTACCACATTTTATTTTTGTGTTGCAGGATGCAAAGTTCTTTGGAATGATAGTTGCTCTCTCCTATCAAATTAAGAAGAGCTCAAGTTCATTCAGAAGGTAAGTAGCTAGGAATATAGCATGGCACAGTGATATATATATATATATATATATATATATATATATATATATATATATATATATACACATAGACCATATGATCGACATTTGAAATGTCGACCATGGGGAACCGGCATCTCCCTACAGTGCGGAATGGAAAGATTTCCACTTCTGCACTGTAGTGCGATCTCGAGTTGGTATATATAAGTTCCGGGGGGTGGACCCCAATGGGGGGAGGCTAGCAAAGTTAAGGTAAGTATTTTTTTGTTTTTTATGTTCTACTTGTATGGTCAACATTTCAGATGTCAATCATATGGTCTCAGCGATATGAATTTCAACATTGTGAAATACCAACCATATCAAGTAGACCCATATACACACACACACACACATATATATATATATATATATATATATATATATATATATATATATATATATATATATATATATATATATATATATATATATATATATATATATATATATATATATATATATATATATATATATATATATATGCGCACACACACATATATATATATGTGTGTGTGTGTGTGTGTGTGTGTGTGTGCACGTGCACACATTGATATGGATGTGGAAAGATGACATCATCGAAGACCACTTTATTGAGATCACATTGCCGAACCCTCTAAGCATCAAACACCTGGATCAGTGAAAAGTAACCCTGGGAAGAGAATCACTTAGACACTATTGTGAACGTTGCCCTTTCCTCATTGTAGTGCAAGCTCAAAGTTGGTATATTTAGTTGGGGGTGTGTGTGAGGAGGGGTGAAGCCCCCACTTTAGTGGATTTGTATTTGCTGCATTGTTTGCTTTGTTGTCCTGGTGGCCAAGTGGTTTTCTTCTGAAGTAACTTTTCTCTGTTCTGGGTGTTCAATGTTTATAGATTTTGGCAATATCGTCTTGATAAGGTGGTCTTTGACAAAGTCGTCTTCTGATACTTTGAAGTAGACCCATATATATATATATATATATATATATATATATATATATATATATATATATATACAGAGAGAGAGAGAGTCTGTGATTAACAATTTCAATGTGCTGTTCATTGACAGAGTGAATGACTTTGAAATTTAGTGGAATGTTCTGTTCATCAAATATTGTAGATGACATGAATTGAAATTGCTACTCAATGTAGGTTCACTGACAGGATGCAACTCGGAAGTGGATGACATGATGATACGGAGGAGGTTGGACATCCTATGTATCCAAGAGATGAGATGGAAAGGCAATGCAGCAAATCCACTTGGCTTGGGATCCAGAATCTACTACTCAAGTGGGGGACAGGCGAGAAATGGTGTAGTAATTGTGGTGACAGAGGCTTCAGAAGGCATTGAGGGATATCATCAGAATTAATGACAGACTCATGGCAATCAGACTCCAGTGTAATGATAGGGTAGTATTCATAATCTCAGCCTATGCCCCACAGCAGGGTTGTGATAGTGAGGAAAAGAGTGCATTCAGACAGCAGTTGCAGGACCTACTAGATAAAGCAGAACAACATGAATTGGTGTTGATAATGGCTGACTTGAATGCACATATCGGGACAGACAGAACAGGATATGAGGACTGTCTTCATCCACATGAGTGGGGCAACAGGAATAAAGAAGAAGAAGCCATTCTATACTTCAGTCTGGCAAATGGCTTGATAGTAGCCATCACATGGTTCAGAAAGAGAGACAGTCACAAGATCACATACAAGAGTAGCCAACATGCAACTCAGGTAGACTTCCTCCTAGTAAGGAAAAGACAGTGGGGTTGAATCCATGATTGCAAAGTCATCCCAAGTGAAACAGTTGGCCCACAACATAAATCACTAGTTGCCGCAGTCAGCTGCATGCAGTGGTCAGAGAAGGCTCTAAGGTCAACAGAGTCCAGGCTGAAAACCTAGAAGTTGACTAGAGAGAAAGTACAGCAGTTCAAGGAATTACTCAGGGCTCTAGCAACCCAAGAAGATTATGAAATAGGTGGGGTTGAAGAAGAATAGCAGCACTTAAATACAGAATGTGTTAGGACTACAGAAAAGATATATGGCCAAGCCAGGTATGGAAATAAGATACATAAGGAAAGCTAGTGGTGGAATGCAGAATTCCAAGAAGTCAACAAAAGAAAGGAGGAGTGCAGGAGGAGGAGTGCAGGAAGAAGTGAGAGATGGAAAAGACTGACTAGGCTAGAAAGGACTACTGGTTGGCTAACAAAGAAGTTAAGAAAGAAGTTACAGTAGCAAAGAATAGGGCATCAGAAGCACTCTACCAACATCTGGAAAGTGACTCAGTAAGGGGCACAAATAAACTATATCAGGTTGCAAGGCAAAGACAGAAAGATAAAGCAGATAGTTAGACACCCTTCATAAGGGATGGCAGCAACAACCTGCTCACCAGCCCACATGACATTAAATGCAGTTGGGAGGAGTATTTCCAACAGCTTCTAAACGAAGAAAACCGAACAGAAGATGTACTGCCCCAGAAACAGCCTATGATTAGAGAAGAAGAGGAGCCCACCTTAGAAGAAGTAAGAACAGCACTAAGGAAGATGAAGTCAGGAAAAGCGCAGGCTCCGATGAGGTCACCATAGATATGATAAAGATGCTGGGTGAGATAGGGGAGACATGGCTCTTGAGGGTACTAATAGCAGTGTGAAGAGAAAGGCATATCCCAGATGACTGTTGAATAAGCGTACTCATGCCAGTGTACAAGAACAAAGGGGACATCCACAACTGTGAGCAGTAGAGAAGCATCAAACTCCTACCACATTGTATGAAAGTTCTGCAGAGGGTGATTGATAAACAGATATGCAGAGTAGCAGAATGTAAGATGGAAGATGAGCAGTTTAGATTCAAATCAGGATGCAGTACAATTGACCCGATATTTGCATTGATACATATACAGATACTTGAGAAGGAGCTAGAGATGAGGAGAGAGTCCACCTGGGCATTCGTAGACTTGGAGAAAGCATATGACAAGGTCCCAAGAAAGCTGATCTGGGCAGTACTGTGGTAGTTTGAAGTGCCAGGAACATTAGTAGAATTAGTGCAGACTATGTGCAAGGACCCAGTGACTCAAGTACGAACAGTGCTCGGCCTCACAGAGGGTTCCCAGTGGGAGTGGGTGTACACCAGGGTTCAGCTCTGAGCCCACTGCTGTTCATACTGGTGATGGACTACATTAGCAAACAGGTTGGAGGGGACAAATCAACAAAGCTGCTGTATGCAGAGAATGAGCTAGAACTTCAGCAAAGGATAGGAGAATGGAATGCAAATCTGAAGGCACGTGGAATGAAACTAAGTATAGAGAAGATGGCTGTAATGGCAACAAAATGGGGAAATCAGAAGAAGCTGAGAATAGAGATAGAAGGGAAGATAGTGGAACAGGTAAACAGCTTCAAGTATCTGGGAGGGGTGGTTGAGGAGATGGGTAGTCTGAATGAAGAGGTCAAAGCAAGAATCAGAGAGGCTTCAGCAAAATGGTATAGAGTATCAGGTGTAGTTTATGACAGAAGAATGCCAAAGAAGCTGAAAAGTAAGGTGCACAAGACAGTGGTGCGACCAGTACTACTGTATGTTACAGAAACCTAGGCAGTAAAGGCAGAACAGTTGAAGAAGCTAGAGGTGATGGAAATTAAGTGCCTGAGAAAGGTGATAGGATGCACACCGTGAGACAAATGAAGAAATGAGAACATAAGAGCAGAAGCCAGAGTAGCTAAAACTTGCAGAAAAAAATCAAAGAGAACAGATAACAGTGGTTTGGACATGTGTAGAAAGACAGAATACAGTCTGGTGAGAAAGATTTGGGACAGACAGGAAGAAGGACGTCCAGCAAAGAAGTAGATGGATTGTGTGAAAGATCTGTGACAGTCAGGCATGAGAATTGGTCACAGTTAACACAATACCCTGACCCCATGTAGAAAAAAATGGGAAAAAGGGGGCTGATGATGATGATGATTGGTAGAAGGTAGACTGAATATTTGTGGGTACAGTAAGTATGGGCTTGAGGTATTAATGCTGAAACTTTCAGATATACTGAACGTTTCAGCATTAGGGGCGGGATTGATTTTGTGAGTATTTGCAGATTAGAGTTAGAGTAAGGACTAATTAAGAAGACATATTTAATGCTGTTGTGATGCTCCATGCACTGGCCCAGTAATCGAGGACCCTCAATCCTCATCACTAGCACCAGTGAAGGATGTGCACATTGGGAGGATGACAAGTACACACACATAGTAAAGTACAATTTCCCTTAAAAGCACACAGAGCTCACAGTCAGGCTAGGGCTGGTTTTTCTCTCTTTATACAGATTCCCAATAAGACTCCCCACTGGCAAAGCTATAGGGTTAAGATCTTAGGTGAGTGGTCAAGGCAAAACCTCCAGCACACTCTCTGCCCAACCAATGCTTTGTTTCCCTGCCCAAGTAGCTGACATACACGCACACACACACACACACACACACACACACACACACACACACACACACACACACACACACACACATATATTGACATTTGATTTATATACAAACACACAGACACTCCAGAGGAAAGCTGGCACAGATTCACTAGCTATGACCCCTTCTGCCCAGATTATAAGGTAGTACCAGCTGCCACCAACCACTCTTTATCAGCTACTATAAGGCCCTTACAAAGGGTGACCAATTCTACTGTGTAATGTTACTATTATCCAAATGGTAAGTGTGTCCATGACTTTTAAGGCTATCTAGGTGTGGCCTGTACAGTGTCACAAAATACATATGCAAGTACTCTGAGAGCATAAATATATCTAAGCAAGCTATCCACAAATACAATGTTTAAATATATTTAATAACAAATAATAAAAAAAGCAAAGCAATATTCAATAACTCAGCACAGTGACTGCAGAGTTTAGAATCACAGTAAATACTTTAAAACAGCATTGCAGGACAGTATCACATGAATACAGAAAACATCTAAATCAATATTACTATATTCCTATCTATCTCTAAGAGAGATTACTGTAATCTAGTACTTAGTATTAGCAAGGCAGAAGTGCTGATGAGAGGATGTTTTCAGATACAAAATTCAAAGACTTTCTCTGACGGTTCTTAAATTAATAACAACACATTACTGCTGGGTCAACTGGATGGCATCACTATTTGTCACCTCTGCCTTCAGTTCCCAGGCTAACAGAAACTTAAACTTTAGCACCTCTTTGTCAGAAATACTTATCTCTCAGAAGTTTGCCTAGAACTGGTAGTCATAAAACAGTTAAACACTTTTACATTTGAAACCTGTAATTATTTCCATTTCCAGGCAATAGAAAGAACTTCTAGCTGGAGGCATGTTATCTTCACAATCGTAAAACTCTTCACTTATTTTCTCAGAGTTTCCAAGTTAACTCTGTATGTTCAAACATCTACTATGAAAACACACATTTGCACAGGCATATAGTTTATACACATTTTTGCCCTTTTCCAGCAGGGTATACTGTGGTTGCATTCTTGAAGCTCAGTACATAACATACAGTTCAGCATACACTTCTGCACCACTAGTTTAATATCCACATAACATATAGTTTTCTTACATTTGTAAGACAAGCATACGGATCATATTAATATTTCACAAATGACATAGAATTATTTACAAAAGTCCAGCTAGCTAAGCTGGCAGCCTCACAATTCTATATAAGCCATATTAATATTTTCAAGTGACATATAATTATTTACAAAATTCCAGCTAGCTGGGCTGGCAGCATTTCAGTTTTTCACAGCTGTATATGCAAAAGCATTGCTGAGGTGGAGCAAAGTGGGCAACCATTATGAGCAGAAAGCATCAGTGTAAGTGATTAATGAATCCTATTTTATTTAATTTTACAGTCCACATATAAACATAAGGACTAGAAGTATAGCATGAGGGGTGTTTTCACTTGGCAGTTTTCCTGGGATTGATTAAATGTCTTTTAGATTAAATGAGTTTCAGATTACATTTTTAGATTTTTAAATTTAGACAAAAAGAGTCATACATCAAAGGTTACACACACACACACACATATATATATATATATATATATATATATATATGGTTAGTTTATGTTTTTTCTCTTCAGCTCAGCGAATTAAGGTTTTGAATCTGTATCTGTCTCCTTCCCTACACCTCTGAAAGTATTCATAATATGTGTCCATTTTGTGTTGTCAGCATATCAAAAAAGGTCATTTAATGGTGAACCACTCTAGGCTAGGAGACTTATTTTTGCTTAATTTTCTGTTGGGGTATTAGGCGGTTGATTATTTGTAGGATAATAATATTAAAAAATCAATAGCAATATCTATTTGTATAATTTTCTTATGGATTCCCTGTTTGGGTTTTTTATATCAGTCCTGTAAATGTCTTTAGCAGTGATTGACTTTATTACCTAACAGTAATTGCTCAAATTTCACCAATGTATTGCTGTTTCTTTAAGTCATAGTATATTCATGATCAGCAGCAAATTTTCTAAAAGTATTTTTGTAGAGGGCAAGTCAACTACTTAACATTAAAAGTTTGTTGAAGGTTAAAATTTTGTAAGCAGTTTTGTATCATGCATTACACATTATGATATAATGTGTAAATATTTTTGTCTTTAGCATTTATGGCTGTATTGGTTTTAGGTACAATCTTCTGATTCAGGTTTTTGCCTGATTTTTATTGGCAAATGATTTTATAGGAAGTTAGTTTACTTGTTAGTGTCTGGTTGTTGACTATTTAAAGAAGGATATTGAAATAACATATGCTCTGATGGTGATTTATTTCTGAAGAATTTCCATTATTCTAAATAAAGTGGAATGAAAGTGCTAATTTGTTGTGTTTTTTGTCTGACTTTATGGGTCAGCATTGCTGCTTTGAGGAGGTTGTATGTGTTTGCTATCCAGTCCTTACTTCAAGGTGGTTTGTGTTCTTCAGTTTATTTACTACTGTGATTGCATCATTAAGCAGTGCAGGAGACATGACTTTGTATGTTAGTGCTTTTCCCACATCACAGAGTTCCGATAATCATGGCATTGGTGTTTTTGGTAATCACAACTTGGATTTTAGTGTGTATGCTCTGATGGTGATTTATTTCTGAAGTACAAGCAAACACAGGAGGGTTATGGCTGACAAAGTTTGCAGATGACTGCAAACTGGGCGCCATAGTCGAAAACACATCTGACACAGATATCCTCCAGAAGGGCCTCACAGAAATGGATAACTGGTGCCAGAGCCATGGCCTGAAGTTAAACGCCAAAAAATGCATAGTCATACCCTTTGGGAAAAACAAGGCTACCCCTAGCTACCATATAGGTGGCAATCCACTGAGCACAGAAAAAGTCATCAGAGATCTGGGGACCCAGGTTGACAGTAGCCTTTCGTTTGACACTCATGTTGCTAAAGTAGTTAGGAAAACCTTCTATATCACCCACCTGATCATGAAGGGATTCACATCTAGATCAAGGGAGGTCATCGTCCCCCTGTACTCATCACTTATTAGACCTATGATTGAGTACAATGCCCCGTTCGGAATGTATCTGACCAGACACCTGCTGCAGTTTGAAAGGCCCCAAAAGTTCCTCACCAAAAGGATAAAGGGTCTCAAAAATATGTCTTATGCTGCCCGACTGAAAGAACTCCAGCTCTATTCAGTCTCATACCGCTTGCTCAGAGGTGACCTGTGCCTGACATATAAGGCCATGTCAAACCCAGATTTGATGAATATGCTTCACCTCAAAAATCTAGATCCCTCAGAACCACAAGGGCGGAGACTTAAACCTTGACACGGTTATAAATAGAACATGCTGGAGGGACAGATTCATCACCCAGAGACTCCCTATGCTGTGGAACAAAATCCCGGTACATGTGAGGCAGAGCACCTCTCTGGTCTTGTTCAAGAGGAATCTTGACCAATGGATGGGAGATTGCAGATATACCCCAGGGATTACTTCAGCGTCACTGCTTGACAGAGGCACAGCAAAATGATAGGCATAGTTTTTATTCAAACTAAAGGGGTGGCGAAAGCCACATAACTATGGGCTAGGCTTATAAATGCCCTTGGGCAGATAGCCTAGTATGAACCTATGAACCTATGAACCTATTCCTTGCCTGGACATTTACAGGTACTATCACAGTCCTTTCAACAAGCATGTCAACAATTAAATTTTGTGTTGAATAAGTTGTGTGCTTACGAGACAGTTACTAGTTCTAATAATTTGAGTGGTAAACTGACTGTTAGTGAAGAACGTTATTCTACACTTGTAGCTGATAATAATTTATCAGAGCCTGGTTTTGTTCTCAAACCTGAAAACAATATTTCCAGTCTTTTTGGCATGTGCATTATTAATGAAGCTGCTGGAGTAGAAGCTAACATTAATCTGGATAGCCAAGGCATTTTTGAGTGCAAGTCCCTTATTTACAAGTTATCAAAGGCATTGTTCAAATTTAAGTCTGTTGAATATGAGAACCTTTATTTTAATAAATGCCTTAAGCTTAAGATTGTTCCACTTGGGCTCTGTGTTTACAAGTTTCCAAATAAAATCTCATATCAAGACATTTACAAAGAACTAGTCGAGTTATATAATAAAACTGGACTGGAACTGTTGGAAAGGCTTTTAAGTCACAATAAATCATTATACAGAAACTTAAAGCTGAAATTGAGCAAATAGCCACTGCCATTATCAGTCACAGTTCTCTTGGTTCAGTAAAAAGATTTTATGACATCATTGCAAGTAAAATAAGTAGGCATGTAGCTACATTGGTAGCTACAAAAAGTAAAAAGTTAAATAGGGACATCAGTGCTTACAGTAGTAATCAAGCTTTTGTTATCAGGTCTTTTAAGCCAAGAAGTAATTTAAATGTTAATTTGCAATGAACCAATACTTCAGCAGTTGGCAATGCTGTTTCTCAGCTGGACAATTTTTCGTCCAATCATACTGGTTCTGGCATTGTTTCTAACAATAATAGTAGTGTACAGTGACATACCTTTTCTAATCAAGCAATGAGACTGGACAAGTAAGTTCCATTACAGCTAATTCTTCACACCAGGCTCCTTATTTTCATTTGGGAGCAAGACCAAAGATGGATGTTTTGGGAAGGAATCAAGTAAAGAAAGGAGGCAAGAAGTAAGGGAAAGGCAAATGGGAAGGACATTAAGCTAAATACACTAAGTTAATTGTTGACTTTAGGCTATATGTTAGAAAGTTAAATCTTAAATATATTATAAACAATGTTAAAGTCAACAACTGTGTGTCAGCTTGTAATATGAAAAAGCCCAGCACTTTTATTCTGATTTTGAATGTTACTCTCAGTGCCTTTTCTAAAGATTGTGAAACAAAACTGGACAGCTTAAGTAGGAACAAAGCTTCACGTAAATTGTTTAATTTAAATGTTTAACATAAGAGAGCATTGAAACAACTTAGAAGCTACAGACATCTTAGATATATAAAAGTCAATAAAGGCTGTGCAATGGTTGTGATGGAGGAAAAGCAATATTGTTCTGAAATGTTGGCTCTTTTCTCACAGAATGTTTTTTTTATGAGAAAGTTACTAAATATGTTATTTATAGTTTTAAGCATATTGATTTTGTGATTTTTCATTTGTTTAATCAAACATGTATTGATTTTCAGTTATAGGGAGTTTTTGATGGTGGACAAGCCTGAGATTACTAAAATATTTGGCATACCTAAAATTCATAAGAACTCACCTCACCCATATTTCAAACAAATTGAATCAAGACCAAGGTATAAGACCATGACAATTTTGCAGTACTTGGACAAAGTTTTGAACCCAATACTGCAAAAGAGGAATTTCTTTCATTAAAGATTCTTGGTCTTTTCTCAACTAGTTAAGGCATTACAATTTTAGAGGCAATGAAAGCTTGTTGTGTACCATAGATATTTAGCACTATATACTAATATAGATGCCATTGATGGTATCAATTTTATGACTCAATATTTAAGGTCAATAAACAAAGTTGATAATATTACAGTCCATTTATGTCAGACATTAAGGAAGTTAGTAAAACAGTTCTCTTACTTTTGATAATCAGATTTACCGACAAAAAAAATGATGTCACTATGGGGACCCAAATTCCTCCCTCATTTGCTAATATTGTTCTTTGTTGGTGGGGAAATTAATTTTTAATAGTTACCTTTATTCAAATCAGTGTTGTTTTATTTTATATATATATATATATATATATATATATATATATATATATATATATATATATATATATATATGTATATATAAACTTGTTTTTTATTTGAGGTGGAGTGAAGATGAATTTGAAATGTTTTTAAATGCAATCAACTCTAATATTCCATGGTTAAGATTCACTGAAGGGGACATTGGAATTAGTGTACATTTTTGGATTTAAGACTTGAGCTAGATGTGGAAAATAAATGTTTTCTTGGGGAGATTTATAGGAAAGGTACATTTACAAATAATTCTCATCATTACTTAAGTGGACATCCTAAACATATGAAATTAAATTTAGAGGACAATTGATTTGAGCCAGTCGCATTATCAGCACCAATGGCATATTTGACAAAGAGGAAGATATTATTACTATTTTTTTCCTTGAAAGAAAGTATCCCCTCTAATGATTTGTTATGAATAGCTAATGAGGTTGAAGGACATTGCAAGGTTAAGTTCCCCCTATTTTAACACATGGTATGAACTTTAATAAGGACGGAAAGAGTTAAATGGATACTGAGGATAGCATTTTCTGTTGCTATATCTAATGGCAGGACTGTGATTTGGAAAATTGTGTCATCTAATTGAAAGACCATTAGTGTAATCTGCAGTTTATGAATGTTATAGGTAGTAGTGCACAACTTGTCACAAAAAAGCATTGAATTGTAAGTTAATGTTGGAATTCCATCCATTATGTGATAATAATATATTTTTAAAAAGCATGGTACATTTTCTTCTGGACTATGTAGACAATGTAGATATATTTGTAATACCAATATTATTAATTTCCTTCACTTAAGAGTTTTGATGTAAAAGTTTTTTTTATTAACTGCAACAGTAGAAATATTGTAAGTGTTGCAGTATGCATCACATGCAATTATTTTTATGTCCATAAAAATGTCTGTCCATTTAAAATTAGAATTAGAGAACATATAAAAGCAATTAAAGATCAAAGTAGTATGAATGCCCTTAGTAAGCATAGTATGGTCTGCAAGGATTTTAGGAAATTTCATGTTTTGGTTCTAGAAAAAATCAATTATTTTAAATTCACTAATGGTTCTAATAGAGTTTTAGAAACTTGTGAACTGAAATGGCAAATATTACTAAGGGCTGGTAAAACTCCAGGGCTTAACTAAAACATTATCATTAAAAGTTTGTTGAAGATTAAAATTGTGTAAGCAGTTTTTTATTATGCATTAGACATTTTGATATACCGTGTAAGTATTTTTGTTTATAGCATTTACAGCTGTATTGGTTTTATGTACGATGTTTTGATTCAGGATTTTGCCTGATTTTTATTGGCACATGATGTTATAGGAAGTTAGTTTACTTGTTAGTGTCTGGTTGTTGAATATTTAAAGAGGGATATTTAAATAAAATATGCTCTGATGGTGATTTATTTCTGAAGTAGTTCCATTATGCTAAATAAAGTGGAATGAAATCACTAATTTTTTTTGTGGTTTTTGTCGGACTTTATGGCTTAGCATTGCTGCTCTGAAGAGGTTGTATGTGTTTGCTATCCAGTCCATACTTCTCAGCCTCTTAGAGCAAGAAATCTGCACAAAGAAACACATATTCGGGAGAGAAAGGCCCAAAAATAGGGATACTTTTTAAATATTGCTCTTACAAACCTAGAAAGTTGATAGCATAGCGGGTTTTGTATTTGCATGAATTTTCTGAGGGATATGAGCTCCGAAACTCAAATGTCTGACATTATTTTCTGACTTCAGTCATCAATGATTTCCTAGTGATTGCCAGAAAACGTCAGTTTTATGAAAAACAGACCAAAAATATGAGGCAAAAATCTGGACATTTTGACAAAATCTGGTCTGTTGATTCAGTCCTTACTTCGAGGTGGTTTATGTTCTTCATATATATATATATATATATATATATATATATATATATATATATATATATATATATGTATATATAGATAGTTCATGTTTGTTCTGATTCAGCTCAGTGAATTAAGGTTTTGAATCTGTGTTTATCTCCTTCCATACACCTCTGAAAGTATTCATCATATGTGTCCATTTTGTGTTGTCAGCATATCACAAAAGGTCATTTAATGGTGAATCACTTTAGGCTAGGAGACTTATTTTTACTTAATTTTCCATTGTGATATTAGAAAGTTGATTATTTGTAGGATTATAATATTAAATACTCAACAGCAATATCTATTTGTACGATTTTCTTATGGGTTCCCTGTTTGGGGATTTTATATCCGTCCTATAAACATTTTTAGCAGTGATTGACTTTATTACCTTGAACAGCAGTTGCTCAAATTTCACCAGTGTATTGCTGTTTCCTTAAGTCATGGTATATTCATGCTCAGCAGTGAATTTTCTAAAAGCATTTTTGTAGAGTGAAAGCCCCCTACTGTACCCCTGATGTAGGGTGTCTACCTCTGCACACATGGATTATAAATATACTGCCTCAGAAGTCAAACAAACTTAGAGAAAGTATATTTACAGACATAGTCAGTGTAGTCAACATCCATGAAATATAAACATTCTGACTTAGAAGTTGCATAAACTTAGATAAAGATTTAGTGAAGTTCATTGCAGGGTCCTAGAAGTTGCACACAAACACAGAGAAACATTTCATGTTCTGTATTCCAATGTTTTGCAGAATATAAAAAGCATTCAACTTCAAAAAACTGAGGCATGAGCAGCTGAAAGATAGATAATGCTTTAAGCATATTTGTGAGTTGTGAACCGTATGGTGTAATGGCTTTTTTCTTTGTTTAGTTTTCATGGTGTATACAGATGCTGCGGTGGTATGGCGGTAGCATTGTTACCTCACAGCAAGAGGTTCTCCCGTTCAATTCTCGGCTTGGCTTGGGAGTGCCTTCTGTGGGGAGTCTGCATGTCCTCCCCGCGGTTGGGTAGCGCTTGAAAGACATGCATGCGTAAATGGGCATGCCTTCGTTGAAGGTTGGGCATCGAGCTGGCACCTTGGCATTTCGTAAAAATCTACTGCCAATCATTAGCTGACTGGAGTTCTGCTGTGGTGACCCCTTACTGGGAAAACTCCGAAAGACAAACAACAAACAAGTTTTCATGGTGCATACACTAGGAGTTAACCACTAAAGACACTAGGACGTGCTTCATAAAAACTGATGTTTTCTGGGAGTGTTGTCAGTGGTTAGTCAAGTATAGTGTGTTTCTGTTTAGGCATATGGAAGCAGGTTCTATGTTAAATTACTGCCTCTTTTCCAAATAATTGATATCCGAATACATCAGATGACTATCCCAGTGCACATTAATTCATCCTAGTTGACTTTTTTAATGAACTGTTAGTATACTGTGTGGGATATCTTTCAGTGTGATCTTAATATGCTTTGTTAGTCTAGTAACTGTTAATCTTATAGGTTCATAGGTTCATAGGTTCATACTAGGCTATCTGCCCGAGGGCATTTACAAGCCTAGCCCATAGTTTTGTGGCTTACACCACCCCTTTAGTATGGGGAACTATACCCATTATTTTGCTGTGCCTCTGTTGAGCAGTGACACTGAGGTAATCCCTGGGGTATATCTGCGATCTCCCATCCATTGGTCAAGATTTCTCTTGAACAAGGCCAGCGAGGTGCTCTGCCTCACATATACCGGGATTTTATTCCACAGCATAGGGAGTCTTTGGGTGATGAATCTATCCCTCCAGCACGTCCTATTAATAGCCGTGTCGAGGTTTAAGTCTCCGCCCTTGTGGCTCTGATGGATCTAGATTTTTGAGGTGAAGCACATTGATCAAATCTGGGTTTGACATGGACTTCTCTGTTAGTCAAAGGTCACCTCTGAGCAAGCGTGGCGACTGAATAGAGCTGGAGTTCTTTCAGTTGGGCAGCATAGGACAGATGTTTGAGACCCTTTATCCTTTTGGTGAGGAACTTTTGTGGCCTCTCCAGCTGCTGCAAGTGTCGGGTCAGATACAGTCCGAATGGGGCATTGTACTCAATCATTGGTCTGATGAGTGATGAGTATAGGGAGACTATGACCTCCCTTGATCTAGATGAGAATCCCTTCATGATAAGGTGGGCAATGTAGAAGGTCTTCCTAACTACTTTAGCTACATGGGTGTCGAATGACAGACTACTATCAACCTGGGTCACCAGGTCCCTGATAACTTCTTCTGTGCTCAGTGGATTGCCACCTATTTGGTAGCTAGGGGTAACCTTGTTTTTCCCAAAGGGTATGACTATGCATTTTTTGGCATTTAACTTTAGGCCATGGCTCTGGCACCAGTTATCCGTTTCTGTGAGACCCTTCTGAAGGATATCTGTGTCAGATGTGTTTTCTACTATGGCGCCCAGTTTGCAGTCATCTGCAAACTTTGTCAGCCATAACCCTCCTGTGTTTGCTTGTACTTCGGAAAAGTAGATGCCAAACAAGAGTGGGCCCAGGACTGAGCCCTGTGGTACACCACTTGTGGCAGGCTTTGAGTCCGACATGGCGCCAGCAACTCTGACCCTGTGGGTTCTGTCACTCAGCCAGTTTGCAACCCATCTTGTGATGTATGGGTTAACATTTAAGCTGATGAGTTTTTCAATGATACCCGAGTGGGGTATTGTATTGAAGGCCTTCGCCAGATCGAGGTAGGCTGTATGGACTGCCTTTCCCTCATCAATGGCTTTGGTGACTGTTTCGAAAAAGTCAACCAAATTTAGAAGGCATGATCTGCCTTTGACAAAGCCAAACTGGGATGGATCCAAAGTCTGCAAATTCCCTATGTCTTTATTTATGAGGTCCATTATGATCCTCTCCATGGCTTTGCAGATAAGGCTTGTCAAGCTAATGGGCCGGTAATTTCCAGGGTCGGTGGAGGCACCGCCTTTGTGAAGTGGGACCACAGTTGCAGTGCGCCACTCCTGGGTGCGTATCCAGAGGTAAGACTATGATTAAACAGCTGTCCTAGCTGTGGGTTTAATTCCTTGTTGAGTTCGTGGAGCACACAGCCGGGGACACCATCAGGTCCCATGGATGCTGTGTTTTTGCTTTGGAGAGAGCAGTTCTCACTTGGGCGATGGAGATGTTTGGGGGCTGCAATCGCTTGGTATAGATATCTCTCCTTTTGGGGAGGGGAGAAGTTTGCACTGAACCTGTCAGCCAGTATGTTGGCAATGTCTGTAGGATCAGTAATCTTCACATCATTTTGAACTAGTTCTGAGCATATCTGGGAGTTTCCTCCCAGGTTTCTAACATAGCTAAAGAAGGCCTTATGATTGTCTTTTGAGTCTTTAGCTATTTTTCTCTCAAAATTTGCTTTGGATGATTTTATGAGAGCTGTTAGTTTTTTACTTATAGTGATCAAGGGTGTCTTACCTTTTAAGGATTTTGCTCTATCTTGTAGTAGCTTCCTCCTTTTGTTGTAGAGTTTGTTTATGGCGTCCACCAGACTGGACGCTTGCCTTTGGTACAAAGAGTCTTTGTTTTGCTTGGGATTGCCTTATCCATGCAGTCCTGCAGGTGCTGGTAGAAGGCATTTGTATGTGATTCAGCGGCTTGAGTACTGTTTTCCGCCGGGGCCTTAAAGGAGACCACACTAGTCTTTAGAAGTGTGAAGTCGGCTTTCGAGAAGTTCTTTACTGTGGTCTTTTTTATTTCAGGTGGGGGTGGGATGAGGACCTCCAGCGAGATTAGTTTGTGATCTGATCTCACCAGTGAGGGATATACTTCCGGTGTTGAACATTGTGCTCCCATGTTCGTGATGATGAGATCAAGTATGTTTTCTCCTCTTGTGGGGATGGTGACTAGTTGTTCCATGGCATTTGAGTTTATGAATTCCAGGAACTTTTGGGCTAGGGTGTTTGGGCTTGAGTAGTGTTCCCAGTCTATATTAGGGTAATTGAAGTCACCTAGTATGATGGTGTTTGGTGATACATTTATCCCCTCTAGTGTTTTCAGGAAGGCCATGTGAGGTTCCTGAGTTTGTGAGGGTGGCCTGTAACATGCTACAATTTGCAGAGCAGTCTTGCCTATGGTTAATTGCACCTGGATGGTCTCTGATGCATCATGCGTTGCCACCAGTCTTGAGGTGTGGGTGTCTTTGATGAATATGGATACCCCCCCTCCTTTCTTGGTATTGTCCGGAATTTAGGGCGGAGCATGATAAGAGGTAAAACCTGATAGTGCTGGGGTGCTCTCAGGAGCCTTGAACCAGGTTTCTGTCACTGCACAGACATCGATGTTCTCCATACTGAGAAGGGCCTCGAGTGCGTGCATTTTGAGATTTAGACTTCTGGCATTGAGCAGCATTACCCTTAGTTTTTCCTTTTTTGTGTTCTAGGGTGGTAGGTTTAGAATTTGAGCCTTGCCTAAAAAGGCACTATGGGGTGGCAAGAGCCTTTGCCAATATCCGGAATCCCAGGGTGACAGGTGCAAGCCGTCCCTTGCGAAGCGTGGCTTGTCCAGCATGTCATCCCAGGCAGACAGACATTGGATCCCCTTTGAATGACACCAGAGTTTAAGCCAATTGTTAAAGCTGATCATCTTATCTCTGTATTGTGGCATCATTCTTGGTGAAGGTAGGATACTGCTCAAGGTCAGGGTCATACCTGCCTGGGCTACATAATCAGAGAGCTCCTCAATGTCTCTTTTCATGTAGTCCAAGGAGGTACGTCTCAGGTCGTTTACACCAGCGTGGACAATGACTGAGTCGTATTTGTACCTGCTGTTGAGAGACCTGAGTGCTTGCGTTATGTGGCGGATTCTAGCACCCGACAGGCAGCTTACTGTGACCTTCTCCTTACTCAGTCTGGTGGCGGGACGTCAGTGTGTCTGACTATGGAGTCACCAATGACTAGTGTGTCTGGCATTGTGTTTGGCCTTAAGGGCTGTGACTGTTTGACACTCTGACTGTGAGGTCTATGTGTTGCAGGTGTTGTGTTCTGAGGTGGTGGTTGTTTGGGTGTCTGCTTTGGTGGCCTCTGCTGTTTTGGTAGATTTTTGATCAGAGCCGAGTATGTCTTTGTGTGTTTATGTGTATGATTTGAGGTTGTGATGGTACTATGTGAGACTGGGTCTATAGTGTGTGTGGTAACCTTCTCCTCCTGACTGGTCTTGCCAGTCCTATGTTGAGAGAGCTCAGCCTCCAGTTTGGCCGTATAGTTGTATCTCTCGCATGTATTTGTATTTTGTGGGAGGAGGAGAGGGTTGTCTGTGTACATGAGGCAATTGTAACATTGCCTCAATATTCCCAGGTACACCAGCTGAGCAGGAGAGGACACTAGCAACTGATCCCTCGACATGCTAGAAGGACTAGACAAAAAAACTTTAAAAGAGATTCCGGGGGATGTGGGTGACCGAGAAATGGGGTTTGCCTTTTTGGGGTGCTATCTATAAGAGTGCCGTATCAAGGTAATAAGTACTGTAGGAGCAAGTGCTAGGTTTAACAGATAGAGAAAAGTCTACTTGGAGTCAAGTAGAGATGATCTTTTTAGGTATTAGAGAAAGTGCTAGTAACAGGGATGCTTAAAGGTAAGATTGAAAAGAATGCACTCTGCAGTGTGCACTAGAGAAGTTAGATATGAAAGTAGGTAACTTGAGTTTTACCTGTTTAAAAAGTTAAGGTTTAGTGGAGAGTTACTATTTTTAAAACAGCAAGATGGACTGAAAGGGGTGGTTACTTTTGTATTTTGGTACTATGAAATACTGTAGGATGGCCAATAAATTTAAATAATTGAAGCGGTGGGATTTCAAAAGTGATGGTTTTGTGATTACTCACATAAGCCAGTGAAAGTAGAGAGAAATGAGATATATGGTCAGATTAACATAAGAGGCGGGCAACTAGAAAGACAGTGGTATTTCTGCCTGACTCAGAACAGAGAGAGCTGTGGTCTCTTTTGAAGTTTTAATACGCTGTTAAAACAGAATGCAAGCAAAACACAAGATAAAGAAAACAAACTACAGTATTCAAAATATAGAAAGGCAATACAGAAATACAAAAAATAACAGCAAACTAACCTTTCCTTCACAGCAAAGTGTAGCAGAGTCTGGATGAGCCTTTCTGGTAAAGCTCTGAAATGTCTTCATTGGATTAATCTGACAGAATGATGATAGACTTTTAATTTTATGTATTTTTAATGTATTTGTTTCTTTCAGGCAGCTTTTTAGCATCTAAGATACAAATGCACTAGTTGTTGATTTTAGTGTCTGCTTTAACCAGACACCCTTGGGAACATGAGTTGAACTTGGCTAGGCTTGTAAGGGCCCTGGTACCATTAACCTAGTAACCCCCCTATGATCATTTGAATGATGTTTTATAAAAAAAAAAACAAAAACAAAAAACAGCAACTCATTCTGACCTGAGTACTTCCTAGGAAATGGATATATTTTATAGAAAATGTTTGGTATTTCATTATCTGGTATTGTTTGTTTCAAAAAGGTCTCATTACAACTGAGATGCTAAGACTGTGTTTTTTTTTTTTTTTTTTTTTTTTTTTTTTTTTTGCTGCTGATCTCTAACAGTTAAGGTTGCAAGATCTTGTTTAGTTCAAAATGTGATAGCTTCATGATTTACATTATATTACATGGTGACTAGGAAGACAGTGAACTCCAGTAGTCATGGTTTTATTCTAATAACAGTATTATTCATTTTCCCAAAATGGAAGTAGTGAAATGTATCAGGCAAAAAGTAAGTGATGACACCGAGGTTTGTTATGCTTCTTGTTGCCAATATTTATATGTCCTGTTTAGCCATGTCATGCTTTATGTGGTAAGACTCGTGTAGCTCTGTTTGTTGCAAAACTAAATGACATAGAAAATTATTCTTTTTGATTTCATGAGGTGGTGTTTTATTTCAATATTCTATATTTCAGTAAGGTTAGGTTCTGCAAAGAACAATACTTGTAGTCCTGTCAAGATGGGAATGCTGAACAAGCATTCTTCCTCAATGGTATGTGTTTGAAATTTAATGAGATGACTACAGGAGATGCATACAGGAAAGTAGGTGAGGGTGCTGCTGATGCCGACAGCTGGGAGAAAAATGTGATGCATGAGTGGTTGGAAATGGCACTGGGCAGATTACAGCTCAGCAATGACTTTCTAAATGTGAGGTTTTGCCTGAACATCCTCAAAATGATGCAAATCCCATCAGAAATTCCTAGCTATCACTTAAGTAATAAAAAAATATTTAAAATAGAAAGAGAAAGAACAACAGGATGTATTACAATCCATAACACTTTATAAGTGCAAACAAGTGGAGTTTGCAGTGCAGATTAATTTGCCCCAGTTCTGTAATTGGCTGGGATGTGTGCAGTTAGGTTCTTAATCTGTGGGGAGATTGCTGGCATTTATGCCCAGCTCTGTGCCATACACCATCACTTTCAGTGTTGCAGCTTTAGAATCACAGTAGTCTGGTTGCTAACTTGTTATTAGTCAGGCAAGCTGTTTAGTTTCTTCACATTTTTTTAAAAAATGAAAAAACTCATGGTACTTATATTTGCTAATTCCATTTTTAAATTAACTTGCCCAGTGGTCTCTTTGGAGTGCTATATTGCTCTCTGATATTTCTGTGAGAGTTGGTATTAACTTGCATTTTGTCTCCAGTTGCTTTATGAGGAGTTAGTTTCAATGTGTTGTGACCGTGGTGTCCTAGGGTATTTATGACAGTAGTTTTCCTGTGGTTCACATTCTGTGGTCTGTGAGGGCTTTGCTTTTTTCATGGTTGTTGTCAATAGGCTTTTTCGTTATCCAGAGGGCAGAATTGTAATATTATTTTATAACTTTAGTAGTACCTTGTAGAATGTCAAGATTTTTTTCTTCACTTAGTATGCATTTGTAAAGGATATCAAGCCTAAAAATTAAATGTCTGTTGGGGTTTGGTCTTTAACCCTGAACAGCTTTCCAGATTAATGTAACTTTATGAGGAGAAGATTGAAAAAAAATGTCTGGACATTCTGTTTTTATTAGTGTAGAGTCATGGTTTAGGTAATGTTATGTTGCTTGGCTTAGGCAGTTCTGAAGGTGAATACATCAGCACTTCACCAGTGGTTACACTGAATAGTCAGTTATTCATGTATTTATTTGGAGTCTCCATCTTGCTCTGTGTCTTCCTTTATTCCAAAACAAACTAAGTAAAAAATACTACTAAAAATAGCAAAGCATGAAAAGGCATGATTAGAAAGAAATGTTTAATCCAAAAGTAAATGCTTCTGTTCATGCACATTCAATGAACTTCTTCAGATATTTTAAATCAAACACACCCCCTAGTAAATATGCATTAGTAATCACATGGTCAAAAATATGTCACATGACATACACCAACCCATAATTCAACATTGAATATTCAATAATTAAATCTAAAACACACCTTCCTCTTAAAACATTACAATTTAAATCAAATTTCTGAATCATTTCTAAAAAAGTAAAAAAAAAATAAATAAATTTTAAGTAAAAACTACCCCCATTATCTGGTCAAACTCTTTAATTTCAATATATAGGCTATAGAACAATGGTCATTCAGACCCGTGTAGCAATAAGCATTTATTGCAATTTGCCACCACAATTCATGTCTTTCCAATAGTCTTTCGTAACTATTTTAACCTGTTCAGTGACTCCAAGCTTAAAGTAAAGACCTGAGTTTGCCTGAATGTGCTTTGCTAAAGTATTTGTCTCCTTCCTTTTATTTATAGAGTAAACATGTAAAATTTGTTCTCTCAATTTACGTTCGGTCTTTCCCACATAGAAACGAATACATTTCTGGCATTTCGCTAAATACACCTCTCCTTTGGAATTACAATCAAATTTATTGGGTGTAGTAAATTTCCTATTCTTAACAGTATAATCGATCCCCAATATCAATGAACCTGCAATAGGGACAGGATTCACATTTATACTTCCTTGGATTTCTACTACAGCCCCTCCATTCTCTTTCCAAAATGTTTTTCAGACTAGTTCCCCTCCTATAAACTATTCTAGGAGAGCAATCAGTTTTATTTTTAATATCGGTATCTTCCATTAGGAGCCATCAATTCTACACTAATGAAACTCATCGCAAACATTTTATCCAACCTTTTGTCAGTATCACTGTCCTGGGGTATTCAGATCTAACTTTCAGTTTTTCCATTTTGCCCCAATTTGGGAACAAATTAGCCCCCTAACCTTTTCAATTAATGTTCATTAATTGATTCTTCAATTAATTGTAAGGAATACCTATGTTTCAGAAACATATCCTTCAAGTTAGCACACTCAAGTGAAAAATCATCCTCCAAGTTTATCATCCTGGCTGCTCGTCCTAATTGTCCCTTCACCACGGAACATGTCTGATGTAGTGGGTGGCTACTTGTAAAATGCAGGAAGGAATTAGAATTTGTTTCATTCCTAAAAAATTTTTCCTAGGTATGATGAACTAGCCCTGTCTTTCAACAATTCAACATCTAAAAATTTAATTTTTTTCTTTATTAAAAAAAAAAAGTAAATTCCAAAATATTAGTGCTATTATTCATTGTCTCTTCTAAATCACTCGCATCTTTAAGATCCCCTTTAACAATCATAAAGAGCCTTTTAGATCCTCCTTTATGCCAAATAATAGATGCGAGGAACTCCATTACATATTCCTGCATGAAAGCTGTAGATAATGTTCTGAAGAAATATGTGGTAAGTGAACCACAAATTTGTAAGGACTCTTGGTCCTTTTTAGAAGCCATGAATCAACAAGTGTTTCATGACAGCTACAACTCTTTGACAGTTGATGTAAAAGACCTTGATACCATAATCCCACATAAATTTGGGATAGAATGGGTCGTAGAGTTCTTATTTAAAAAGGGTGCATCCATGATTGAGCTCGGTTTAATAGAGGAATTACTCGGCATAATTATGATGAATAATTATCTCATGTTCAAAGGTACATTTTATGTTCAGAACAAAGGGGTAGCTATGTGATCCCCTTGTGAAGTGACCTTTGCAAATCTAGTGATGGCATCTTGGGAGAATGACTTTATTTTTAAAAATGACCTAATGGTGGAGAAAATATTTTTCTACACCCATTTTTTAGATTACATCTTTATGATTGTTAAAGGGGATCTTAAAGATGCGATTGATTTAGTAGAGAAAATTAACAAAAGCACAATTTTTTTGGAATTTACTTTTTTTTAATAAAGAAAAAAATCAGATGTCGAGTTGTTGAAAGACAGGGCTAATTCACCTTATGTAGTAAATATTTTAAGGAAGGAAACATATTGCAGTTCCTTCCTGCATTTTATCAGTAGCCACCCATTACATCAGAAACGTTCTGTGGTGAAGGAACAATTAGTACGAGCACCCAGGATGATAACATTGGAGGATGATTTTTGGCTTGAGTGTGCTAACTTGAAAAATATGTTTCTGAAATGTGGGTACCCCTTACAATTATTATTAATTACTATACCCAATAAATTTTATTGTAATTCCAAAGGAGGGGTGTATTTAGCGAAATGCCAAAAATGTATTAGTTTCTATGTGGGAAAGACTAAGCGTAAATCATTACTTTAAGTTTAGAGTCATTGAACAGGTAAAAATGTGACCTAGAGGTGGCCCAATGGGGTTGATGCTGGAAAGACAAGAACTGTGATGGCAAATTGCATTAAATGCTTATTGCCACCCAGGTCTGAATGATCATTGCTCTATAACCTATTTATTGAAATTAAAGAGTTTGACCAAATAAAGGTGGCAGTTTAAAAATGTAAAAGTTATTTAATTTTTCATTTTTTAGCAATGTTTCAGAAATTTGATTTAAGTCGTAATGTTTTAAGAGGGAGGTGTGTTTTAGCTTTAATTATTGAATATTTGATGTTGAATTATGGGTTGATGTTTGTCATATGACAGATTTTTGACCATGTCATTGCTAATGCTTATTTAATAGTGAGTGTGTTTGATTTAAAATGTCTGAAGAAGTCCATTGAATGTGGATGAACAAAAGTGCTTACTTTTGGATTAAACATTTCTTTCTAGTTGTGCCTTTTCATGCTTTGTTGTTCCTTTAATCCAGTCAACATTAGTTTAGTGTCCCTTGATGATGTTTTAATCATTTGGCTGCTGCATAGCCAGTGATGTGATCTCACACTCTAGTGAAAAATGTCTATTTATCTGGTTTCTCTTGTGCATTTTGTCATGGTTCCCCCTTTTGTTTTCTGCCACAACTTCAGTTTCTGCTGCTCATGGTCCCTGTTGAGTGCGACTTTAATTAATTTATGTCAGGGTGGTTCTTCCTACTTTATCCTTACCTTGCACTTGGGGGGATTTTGTAGTTTACACTTTTCTGCTTGTTAACAGATTGTACCATCTAATTTTGGACTTATCTTCCTGTGTCATATTGTTCAATTGGGTCGACTTTGCTATGATAAGTCTTCTACCAGACTATATAAAATTAATAATGAAAAAAAAATCATAAACAAATAGCAAGTAATAACAAATATAATAATTAAACATTAAGTAAAACTTCATAAGATTTATACTATATGAAGTTATATTTTAACTGGCGGTAGGTAGACCTCCTCGCTTGGGTTAGCCACCTATTATATTTTAGTTATTTTCTGTCCTGCCTGCATATGTCATTTAGGTGTGCTGGGTACTTTCATTTCCTTTTGTTATAGATTTCCAGGTTTGATTCTAGTTGGACCAGAGTTTTGTTTTGGGTTATTGTGGGTTGGCATCAATCCAGGTTGGAAATGAGTGCTTTATTTAATCATTATATACATTTAACTTTTACCATATTTCATGCGATATTGGCTTTCCCTACTATAACTTTATATATTATTTTGGAAGTTCTCTGGATGTTCCTTACATATATATATATATATATATATATATATATATATATATATATATATATACATATATGTATATTAAGAAGAGAACATTATAGCCTAATCAGGGGACCTAGTGCATCAGTAACCCCAACCCCCCCCCCTTTTTTTCTCCTGTTATATAATGGCTTGTCTGCTAATTCTCTTTAGGGCATAGTGATGTTGGAAAGTCTTTGGAAAAAAATGGAGACAGACAGCTTCTTAAGCAGAATACTTTTTGATGAGTTTTCAACTGAAAAACCAGAACAGCCTGAAGTTTCTTCCCAGAACCACTACAAGAAGGGCAGAAACCAACTTGCATATTCAGTTGCTCAGGAGGGAAAGACTCAACACCTAAGAGGATGAGATGCAAATCACTGAAAGATGCAGCAGAACTACAAGAAGGACTTCTGCATTTAGTGATTCGGTCAAGTACTGAGCCTCAGTTGAATTGTCTTAAGTTTGGATGACTTAGAGAGGCTGTCAGTAGGAGATTACCTGGGGGATGGGGCTTTAAAGAAGCTATAAATCAAGAAGCAAAGTCCAAGATCTTCAAGTAAGTTATTGAGAATGGGATGCCCAGTAATCAGATGGTCAGCAGGGTGGCTAGAAATGATCACTTGGAGGTCAACCATCTCATGAGAGACACATTGCCGATCTGCCTTTAGCCTGTAATTGACAGACCAGGGTGAGTGCCATTCCTATAAGTTTAGTCATAGATAATCAGGGTTTAATTGATCTTCAGAACCAGGATAGTGTGCAGCAGTATGTGTCTGTCATGGCTCACATAGCAAACTGTGAGCATTTTTGGTTTGTTCACATTGATGGGTTCATTGTTTCTTGGATTATGATGGATCTATGTCAATGGACTTAGTGTCAGGATTAGCTGTTTGAGGGAATAGGCAAACTATTAAGTTTAGAACTAAATCCTGGGACAAATGGGTTGTGGGTTTTGTGCATTACATGGTAGTAGTCATTAAATAGTCACCATCCCAAATGCTGACACTTTAAACCTAAATTTTAACATTACTGAAGGTTTGTAGGTTGCGAAGGGGTTGGCTTTTCTTTTTTATGACTAAAAAAAAATCCATAAATTGAGGTCAGTTAATAGGCCCTTGAAGTGCGAGGGGGATCATGCCACACATGGGTGTAGATTAACATACCTAGGGCAACTATATTAGATGATAATGATGAGACAGAAGTTATCCCAAGACCTGTTATGTCTTTAGTGTAGGGAAATGCACATGGTCATCATAAAGACTTGTCCATGTGTGTTCAGCCTGTGTAGGAGATTTTTCAGCCACCAAGGACTGCTTCAGAGATGGGTCCAAACCACGCAGGCTTGATAGTGTCATGGATGTCAAACAGTTGGGAAATCTGACTATCCAGGTATTGAAAGGTGCACTTTCCTTTTGAGACTTCTAAGTGTAGAATTAGAATGGCTGTTTTACCTCACTGTTTGAAAGATTACTCTGGCAGGCAGACTTTCTAAGAATTGATTTAGAGTTTTACCTTGGGATTTTCTATTAAAACATTTTTGTTCACAAAAGTGGACAAACTGTAAGGATCTAATATCAGGAATTTCTGGATGAGGAAGCATGTGAGGGAAGAACAGCTATCCTCTATCAGCTCCATCTTTTGAATCAGTCAAAGTTTCCACACTTGGTTGGACATAAAAAAGGTGAATTCCAATTACTTCATCTTCTATCATTCCTGTTTGAGTCTTCAATTAAGGATTGCATCAGCAAGGTTGAGGCAAAGTAGCAGTATTGTTCCTTAGTCAATGCAATCCAGATCATCAGGCAGTTTGGCACTCCATGGCTCATAATGCTGGAAGCTGAATTGGACTTTCATTTACTCCCAATGTGAGAACAAGATTAGCATTTGTAAGGCATGGAGTATGAGGGTAGCTTTTATTTTGACATGGCACTGAACATTTTCTGTGCCATGGAATTTGCCACTTTCAAAAAAGTTCAATACATTGTTACATTGGTGTTAGCAACAGAGAGCCTCCAGACAGTGAGTGATCCACTATCTGAATGATTTCTTAATCGCGGGGAAGGTGAGCAGTGTGCACAGGAAAGACTGGCTAGGTTTGTGGGTCTTTACTTATCAGCTAAGGGTACCACTTACCTACAATAATATTGTTAGATCTTTAGTTTTCCTTGCTCTTGACCTGCATGTGGCATACTCCTCGTGTCAAATTGGACAATCTGAAGTAGATGATCAAGGACTTTCTTTCAGCCAAACAAGTCAGAGACAGAAAAGTGATGGAGCTTCTTGGTCTATTGAATTTTGTTTCTAGAGCAGTTATTCCATGAAGGGCTTTTACTAGATATGTAGACAACTTGGGAAGAGGAGGATGCCAAAAACACCACAGAGTTAGAGCCATCGGATTAACAAAGGAAGATTTCCACTAATGAACCATTTTCTTTTAAGATTTTAATGGGGCCTCTATTTGGCAATATAACTGTGGTTAATCAGATATGTTAATTGTTCACAGATGCTGCAAGGGTGTATGGCATGGACACTTATTTCAACAACAAGCAGTTTCTACACCTTGAACCCTAACTGATCCGAGGAGAGGGAAATAGATATTACATTTTTGGAACTCATGCCCATTTTGTTAGCAGTGGTGGTTTGGAAGGATCAGATAACCAGTAAGAAATCTTCCAGATCTTTATGGGTTCAATCTCTATTATTGTTATTGTTTTTTATAGTTTATGCATCAACTTGCCATTTCCTGCCAAATATATTCCTGGTACTTTTACTATCCTTGCTGATAGTCCTTTTCATTTGCGGATTCTCAGGTTCCATCAGCTGGTCCCCTGAGAGATACTTCACATACTCCAGACCTGGTTGGCTTATGGGTGGTTGGCGAAGAGTAGTAGACTGTTTGCTTGGGTGGAATTCCTGGAAAATTAATACAAAAAAAATCTTTAGGGCAACTCTTTGAGCTTTAAAGTCCTTTTAGTTCAGTCAACAACTAGAAGGGAACATGACCACCTCAACAGTTGGTACATTACTTAGTTTCCCATTTTTTCTAAATGAGAGGATATCAACACAGTAAGGTTGTTTGCCAGAGTTGCGGGTCTTTAGTACTTTACCAAGCACTGATTTACTGGTATATTATTAAAATGCTGGGTCAGGCTAAAGGGCAGATACAGAGATTTGTGGCAGCTGTTTGGAAAACCTCTCTAGCAAACCATTTTAAGAGGTGATAATTCAGTAATCAGAGAATCTCATGCATACACTTTGTGGGTCACTTTGTTCATCTGGCTATATGTGGGAGCTTTCCACACTGAGGAAACTTCTAGGTTGTCTGAATTGGAGTTATGTTTATATAGTTCATGAATAAGTTTTGGTTTGGGTTGCTAGGTCCAACACAGACAATTCAAGATCAGGACACCAGGTGGTATTGGATAGAGTCTCTCTTCTTCTGCTTTACCCTCTTTTTTGGATCAGTACACTCTAGCATGTTTCCCATTGAGCTTGCAGGTGTGAGTTGTCTGATGCTGCAGATAGAGTAGTCTTTCCATGGTTGGGGTTGGGAGGTGGCCAGCATGTTTCCCATTGAGCTTGCAGGTGTGAGTTGTTTGATGCTGCAGATAGAGTAGTCTTTCCATGGTTTCCAGGGTTGGGAGGGTGGCCTAATGGTTAAGGTGTTTGCCTTACAAACACAAGGTGCAGGGTTTGAGTCTCACAATGGATAATTGGCTAGGCTTAAAATGGCTTCCAAGAGCAGTTAGCTTAGTACTAATCTATGAACCTATGAACCCAATGGGCTATCAGTAGCAATCAAAGATTTAACCCCCCACAATGCTTCCTATGGCCTTAGTTACCCTAGGCTTCCCAATTATTGGTTATTCATCCACCTCCTTCCACATAGGTCAAGCTTCAGATTTCAGTGGTGGCAATTAAAATGGGTAAATCATCTTCCAAAGCATTTCTTTTTTTTTTTTTCTCAAATATATTTTTTTTATTTTCAATTAAAATAACATTCACATAATATTTTTAAATATCATTTTAAACAACTATATACAATATTTACAATAGCTTGACTTTCAATTATATACAATGTATGTTATTAAATATAGAATTAATACATCAGTTATCAGAGATACAATATTGATTATTGCAGAGTGTCCAACAAAGATATAACTTTCTTCCAAGGATTATTTACCAATGGCCTGGAATAGATTTGTAGTTCTTTGATTTTTATTTCCATCAGTGCAGTTGTCTTCAGTAAAGTGTAGAATTCTTCCAAGGTTGGGGGTGCATTTGAATTCCACCTTCTGGTTACGCATTTCATAGATATAGTAAGTATTGTCCATAACAAATACATATTTGTCTTATTCAGGTAGGGACCTTCATTTCCATTTAGTATTATCAATACTTTAGTTAAGGTAAATGATTCATTACATAAAGATTGTAAAAATGATGGATTCCATTACAGTATGATTCAGTTTTATTATATTCATAAAAATATTAATCCAGTCTGCTTTATTTGACTTTTCACACCTCCAGCAAAAACTATTTGTAGTAGTACTGATCTTTTTAATTCTATCTGGTGTTAAAAATGCTCTATGTAAGTATTTCCAGTTAAATATTTTGCAGTACTGTGTGTTAGAGGTGTAATTAACTGATAGTAAGATGTTAGTTTTAATTTCTTCTGTTAACTGCAATGACTGACCTTTTGTTAAAAACTGACAGTATGATGGTTTGGGAATTGTTTTATATGTTATTAACTCTTGATTTGAAATGGAATTCTTCTTTTCACAACTATTATATATAAATTCATACAGAAAACTTATTAGATTTGGAATATTTTTAAATGAGGAATTATTAATTAATCTGCATAAATCTTGAGTGCACATTAGAATGCTTTGTAAGGTTAACCTGTCCTGTGTTGGAATATTGTAAGCAGTTTTTATCATATGTATATCTAAAACATTTAATTTATTTACACATTGAAACTAGCATAAGAATCCAGTTTGTTCCAAGGAGGTTACTGTTTCCCTATATATTTTGTGAGGAAATTTCTTAGTGATGGTAAATGAGGTTAAAAGGTCAAACTAAAGTTTTAGATCTATGTTTGCATTAATAAGTTTCCTAAAGGAATTGGTGTAATGATTAATCAGTGTTGTTTTAAAAGGTTTTGTTATATTATATTGTATACGTATGCATAGTATGTACCAGTGTTTGTTTGATTTGTCTACTATTAAACATTTTTTAACAGATTAAATTCATTTTTTAATATAGCTGTTGTTAATTCTTTCCAGTTGACAAAATAAGTTGGGTTTATCCAGTCTATTGCAGTTTTAAGCACAAATGCTTGTATATATGTTTCTATTTCTGGGAAGTTCAATCCTCCTTGTTTCCAGAGTCAATTGTGATGAATTAGAGCTACTGTATTCTTTTTGGGATACCATCAAAATTTTATTAAACATGAGTTTATTTCTTTAAGAATGCATCTTTCAGGAATTAACTATATTGCTAATGCTACATATAGTATTTTTGGCAATAAGACCATTTTTATTAATTGCAATCTGTCTTCAAAAGTTAATATAATTTTGTTCCACTTTTCTATACATATTTTTATTATTTCAAAAATGTTTTTATAATGTATTATTATTGTTTCATTTATATTTTTGCATAACACTATTCCTAAATAATTTAGTGTAAGTTCTTGTTTTCCTATGATGGATTTATCTGTAACTTGTATTTCTTTTTTCTTATTTAAAAATAGAAATTTTTACTTTGATCTATTAAAGTGTAGACCTGAAATCTTATAAAATTTCTCCATTACTTCTTCTAGCTCTCCTAATGATTTTCTGGAGTTTGATAGGATTAATAAAATATCATCAGCAAACAGCATTATTTTAGATATGTACTGGTCATAGACTTCTATTCCTTTTATTCTTGGATTATTGCATATTATTTCTGCAAGTATTTCTATAGCCAACGAAAATAAAATAGGAGAAAGGGGGCATCCTTGTTTACTACCTTTCGTTATATGGATAGATTCTGAGGTGAAAGGACCTAATTTAATGTAGGCTAAGTTATTAATATATATGTTTTTAGTAATAAGATAAAGGGAGGAGGAAATTCAAATAATGCTAAAGTTTTAAATAGATATTCCCAGTTGAGGGAATCAAAGGCTTTTTCTATGTCTAATTCGATTACAAGTGTTTCTCTGTCTTCTTTATTCACATAATCTATAAGAGTAAGTATCCTTGTAATATTATCATGTGTGTGCCTGTTATATAAAAAATCCAGTTTGATCATTATTATGGATAGATATATGGATAGATTCTGAGGGGAAAGGACCTAATTTAATGTAGACTAAGTTAAATATAAAAATCCAGTTTGATCATTATTAATAATATGAGGTGCAAAGGTCTGATGGTTTATTAATTGTCTTTTAAAGTGGGATTTTCATTCTGTTAGCTAGGATTGACATGAATATTTTGTAATTATTATTCAGTAATGATATAGGCCCGTATGAGGTGCAAACGTCTGATGGTTTATTATCTTTTAGAATTGGTGTTATAAGAGAATATTTCCATGAGGGTGGCATTTTTGCTTCTGACTGGACTTCTAGCAAAGTGTTATGAAAAAGGGAGATTACTGTTGAAGGGAAGAGTTTGTAAATTTCTGTAATTATACCATCTATCCCTGGAGATTTGTTAGATTTACTTTCTTTTATCTTGTCGACAATTTCTTTGTAGGATATAGGTTTTTGTAGGTCTAGTTTTAAGTTTTCGGGAATTTTTTTTATATTGATAAGATTTGTATGTAAGTTTATTTGGTTGATATCTAAATCTTCTTTTCTGAAGTGTTCCATATAATGGAACCAAAATGCTTCAAGGATGTCTCCTATATCTGATACTTTTGTCCCTTTCTTTTCATGATATATACTACTAATGTTATTTGCTTTAGATTATTTTTAATTCTTGTAGATAAGTTATGTAGATATCTGGGGAGGTGGCTAATGAATTTACTTTTAATTTTTCCAAGGCTAGACAAGTTTTGTGTGTTAGAATTACATTATATTTTTTATTTAATTCCTCTATTTCTCTTTTGACTTCTGGACAATTCAGTTTTTTATTTTTAGATTTTGCTGTCAAGAATCTGGTTTGCAAGTCTAATGATTCAGATTCCCACACTCTAACTTTGTTTTTGTACCAGCTAAGGGTCTTACCAAATAAATATGCTTTTAATGAGTCCCAAACCATGACTCTACTGATTTCTGTTGTATTATTAATTTCAAGAAATAAATGTAGTTCTGACAACATCCAGGATCTGAATTCTTTAATTTTTGTGATATGATACCATTCTAGTTGAGAGGATTAAAGGTTTAAACTCTATTTGGAGCTTCATTATCAGAGAGTCATGATCTGAGAAGGGGCATGGAACTATTGAGAAGTTGAGGATTTTTGTTTGTAAATCTTGAACTATGAATAATTTGTCTATTCTGGTTTGTGTTCCAAATCTATGGCCTTTATGGGAAAATAATAAGGATTTATCATCTTTTACTTTAAAAGTGCCTATTAAATGAAATTAATCAATCCATTGTTTAAGGATTTTGAAAAAGTTGCTACGCGAAAAGACTTCTTGGTGGTTTTAGAAGCTTCTAAGGTACAATTAAAGTATCCTCCCAGTATAAGATTTCCTTTATAATTGTTGGAAATAAAATGTAGGTGTTTTTAACCATTCCTGCGCCAATTCCTGGGAACCAATATAGATTAACTAAGGTCCATATTCTGTTATTAAATTTAATTATAACAAATGCTAGTAGACCTTTTTTGTCTTTATATTTATAAATAACTTTTGGAGTGATTATGCTTTTCTTCCAGAGAATTGATACTCCTTTTGTCTTTGTTCTATAGGAGGATTGAGCTAAGACTGTGTAGTCCTTAGGGTTCCAAATAAAGCTATCATTAGTCTTAAAATGAATTTCCTGGAGAAATACTATGTGTGCCTTATTTAGATATCAATATTTTAGTAAGTTTGATCTTTTATTTGCATTATTTAAGCAATTAGTATTTAATGATAAGAATGTTAAATCCATTTCAAGTTATTGTTGGAAGAAATGTTTTGCTTCTTTTTTTTTTTTTTTGTTTTGAATATAGTAGTTATACCATATTCTCTGATAACATTGGATGTTATTTTTATGTGTGTAAACTTGGGAGTATAATTTAATGTTCTTTCTTCTTTAAATATAAGTAGGGTAAAATTCTGGTCAGGCTTTAAGAAAGTACTTCTATAAAATATTAATTCTAAAGTATCAAATACAAGTAAATATGAATTTCCCATTAAACATGGAATGAAAGTCATTCCTAATCCAATAGATAAAGATAGATATATTGGATTATCACTCATACCTTTAACCAACAATATCAACTGAGCTCCATATGTTAAATTATTATATGGAGAATTTTCTTAAAAGAGATGAAATTCTATGGCATTCTATTATTGTTCTATAGTATTTTATATATCAGGATGGAATGTTAGTAGTGTAAACAATTATTATATTGACTTTGAAAATATCCAATATTTAGTTACCCTTAAGAGATCCCAAACATGTCAGATATGTCATTTTGGATAAATTAAATGCAACAGAGGAGCATACACTAAATAAGCCAACAGCAAATAGATTATTACTAAAATAATTTGACTAAAAGGACTCTACGGGAGACAATGAGTGATTACCAATTTAATATGAATTTACTGTAGGTGTACTGTCTTCCTTTACTTTCCCACTCTTCAGCTCACCAACTTCAACTTACACTTATGAAAAGACATGGCTTATCAGTGGTATCCTGACTCTAAGTAGAGGCACCCTACATTCTAGTGTGCAGTGCTTTTACATATTTATAGATTTATAAAACAGAGTCTAAAAATGAACTATGATCACCCTGACAATTCCCATCCTGCATAGGGCACCTCCTGCTTCCAGAATGGGTAATCACATCAGGTCTAGAATGAATGTGAAGATACCTATATGGTAATCAAGACTTACCTTAGGTAAGTATTAATCAAAAAGTATTTAGAGCATCTTAAAGAGTTCTCGGAGCAGTAAGAATACTCTTAAGCCTCTCCTCCCTTGACCAAAAACATAGATTTCCCTTCCCTTTCTTTCCCTTGTTTTAAATCAGTACTAATAAAAGAAATTCAGCAAACATAGATAAACAGAAATAACATTCAGTAGTCTGTCTTATACATAACTCGCAATCCATTAAACAAGTCAGTGACTAAAATCACTTTAGTAAACATTATAAAGACAAATTAGAAATAATTTCCTAGCTCTTTAAATTTTCTGATAAAGCAAAAAGTTAACAATAAGCTATTTTAACTAAAAGTATAAAGCATTTAAATTTTTCCTTGCATGCATACATTTCTACTTATATTGTAGTGTCAATAGCTGTCTTTGAAATCTGTACAATACTTCACTTCTTCAAATCATTCCTTTTTCAATTCAGGTTTTGTTTTGTCAAAACGGCAACAACATTTCATGGGCACAATTAATATTTAGACTGATGTTTCAAATAAATATCTTGTCAGTTGCCAATTGAGTTAGTTTAGAATATATGGTTAGTGCAAATATAGCATGTTGCAAAAATAATATGTTTTTTTTCGTGTGCTCCATAGACTATCATATGCAAGTGACATATATAATGTAGCATATAGAGAAGATAGCTTATGGATTCAGGTTGTTAAAGTAAATTATGCTTATTAATCAGGTAGTTTCATTTAAATTCACAAGTACATTGGGGACATTTCAGTTGAGTTTCCAGGAATGTGTATTCCAAAGTGAGTAACTGAGTCCACTTTTCCTCATAAACATCTGTCACAATTCATTAAACTAAGCAGAGTCTAACATCTGTCTAATGATCATTATAAAGACAAAGAATAGTAATTTCCTAGCTCTTCAAACTTTCTGATATCACAAAATGTTGACAGTAAGCTATTTTAACTGGAAGACTAAAACATTTCAATACTTCCTTGTGAATATATATTTTTACTTTTACTGTAGTGTGGTGCTGCGGTAGCGTTGTCACCTCACAGTAAGACGTTGTCCTGTTCGATTCTCAGCTAGAGCATCTTCTGTGTGGAGACATGCATGAATGGGCGTACCTTCGTTGAAGGTTGTGCGTCAGGGCCAGCAAATCGGCACATAAAAATCTGCTGCCAATCATTAGCAGACTAGAGTTCCGCTGTGGTGACCCCTAACTGGGAAAAAGCTGAAAGACACAACAACTTTTACTGCAGTGTCAAGAACTGTCTTTGAAATCTATGCATTACTTCACTTCTTTCAAGTCATTCATTTTACAGTTCAGGTTATATTTTGTCAAAATGTTAATAGCATTTCAAGGGCATATTTAATATTTAAACTGATATTTTGAATGAATAGCTGTCAGTTACCAAGTGAGTTTGTACAGAGTGTGAGGTAAGGGTAAAGATAACATGTTGCAAAAAGTAATATGTATCTTTTCATATGCTCTAGAGACTGACAATTTCAAGTAACATATAAAATGTAACTTTTACAGTGCAGATAGCTTGGGAAATTAGCATGTTAAAGTGAGTAATACTTTTTAATCAAGCAGCTACATTTCAGTGCACATGCAGTTTGGGAACATTTCAGTTGTGTTTCCAGGAATATGTAATCCTATGAAGATAAATCATAAAATATTCACAAATAATCCTATTATGTATTTATTCTACCTTGTTTAGGTTGTTTTTCATTTTAATAACCAAACAACATTACTTTTTCTTATTTGTTATCTGTGAGGCTAAATGCACTTCGCAGATTCACAGTGTCCTTAGAAATTGCAGCAGTTGTTTACTGTTGCTATGGCAATGCAAATACAATGTGAAGAAAGCACTTCTCTTAACCAACAGTACATTTTTCCCTCCTTTTTTAATGTATTTGTTAATACTAAAAGGAAATAATTCAATGACATATGTACATGAATGGACATTTCAGAGTTAATCATGAACTCGCTGGAGGGATAGATTCCTGTCCCAGAGACTTCCTATACTCTGGAACAAGCTACCCATCTATGTCAAGCAAAGTTCTTCATTAGCACCCTTCAAGAAAAATCTTGATGAGTGGATGGGAAATAGGAAATACACCCTGAGGATCACGTCTGTGTCTTTGCTGGACAGTGGCACAGGAAAATAACTTTCTTGGGTGGCATAAGCTATGGTTCCTTGCTGGCTAGGCTTATGTACGCCCTTGGGCCGATAGTCTAGTACCTACCTATGAACCTATGAACCTATGTCCCCAATCCCAATAAGCATAACAGTGACTATCATTAATCTAATAAATATTGTAATAACAATTAAGTTCACTTTTCCAATTAGTCTACCTTAAAACTAAATTATTTTAGACAAAAGCTGAAAGAAGAAGATTTATCTATGTATAGATAGTGAGTTATTAAATATATACAGACTATATTAATATAGTAAATAGGAGATAATTTAAAAAGGGAGACAAGCTGCAGTTAAAATAAATAATGAGAAAAGAGAGGAGAGAGTAAGAAAATAGAAAATTAAGAGAAAATACAGCATTTCTGAGTTATATTATATGGGCTTTTCTTGTTTAGTTTGAGGGGAGATATAATTTTCTTACATGTTGATCTTTTTTGTTTTGTTTCAATCCTGAGATGAATATCGATTCGTTTTGGATTTTGATTTTGGGCCACTCATTTGTTTGTTGGACAGCCAACAGAGCAAATGTTTGATGAAAGGGCTCTTGGTTCAGACGTGAATCCATCAGATGAGACATTATTTGGAAAGGTTTTGGAAGTATGTTATCAAAATTAGAACAACTTATAAGCAAAACAGGTCAGACACATTGTCATCTGTCCAGTCAGGATGAAATAGATGAACATGCATGGGTTTTGTTTAAGCAGGTTTGTTATGTACAAACACATCAGCATTGAGGCAAATAACTTTAACTTAGAAAACTTATAAACAGACTGACTATTTCGATCATACATGTTCACTCTCTGGCTGCACTCTAAAAATGGCACAGAAGCAAGCATGTGCTGGCTATTTATATGCACGTTCTGACCTTGGAAATGCTTCTTAAAGGTACAACATGCATACATATTCTGCATCCTCCCTGACGACATTGATTGATATGCAATAAATACAACATACTTCTTTGCCATGCAATTATACAGAACAAAATACATATAGACAATTATGTCCAGGTTGCTGTGTATTTCACACTAGGTCTGCAGATGTGACCAAATCATGTGACATAGAATTTAGAATTAGGTTTAGCAACTAGGACTGTCTCTGCTGAATGTTCAACCTTAGGGACATCAGGAACATCATCAGGAATGGCAGCTGAAGTTAAGACACGTTCTGCAGCAGAAACATTGTCTGGATTTCTTTGAGATCTAGAGTCTGTATCACAGGAACAATGGTGCAATATCAGTTCTGATACAGGAAGAAGATGTCTGTTATTTCTCCTGTATTCCACATCCTCAGATTTCACGAAGTTGGAGTTCAGCTCTGCACATATTCCTGTTACTTGATCAATCCGGTCGAAACCTATCGCCATTTGTATCCTCACTGTCTCTCCTTCTTTCAATGGACGAAGAAATCTGCTCATCTTATCATAACTGGACTTCTGGAAATAATGCTTTTTGAATAGTTGGGCTTTGATTGCTCTGTTGTTCTTAGCTTTAGGCCTCAACAAACTAGAACTGGTAGGCAAGGTTATTTTGGTTTGCCTAGATTGAAGTCTTTGAGCAGGCAAGCCAAGTATATCATCACGGGGTATGTTTCTGAAATTAAGTAAATTCAAAAAGACATCAGTCTTATCACACTTTGACTTCTCTAGTAATTGCTTTGCACTCTGTACTGTATGTTCCACTAGACCATTTGACTGTATGTATTCAGGGCTATTAGTAACATGTACAAAGTCCCATTCTTTTGCAAATTCCTGAAACAATTGACAAATAAACTGAGTGCCATTATCAGAGATAAGCTTATGTGGAGTGCCATGGACTGATACATGATGTTTCACATTAGTAATAACAGTAGTAGACAACAAATCAATCTCAAACCAGTTTGAATAACAGTCAACCAAGACTAAATAATTTTGATTGTTCCATTCAAATATGTCAGTGGCTACTGTTGACCAAGGTAGTTCAGGAATTTGACTTAGCTGAAGTGGCTCTTTCTGCAGATGCAGTCTAGTACTATTGCATACTGAACAAGATGAAAGCACTTAGTCAATGTCTTTCAAAATGGAAGGCCAAAATGCTAGTCTTCCTACCCTTCTTTCGGTAGATTCGGACTCTGGGTGACCACAATGCAAAACCTGGATATATTCACATTGTAAGGAAGTAGGAACAACAAATTTAGGACTTTTGGAAATCATGTCATCTTCCATCACCATTTCATCTCTATAAGGAAAATATGGTTGTACTTCAGGCTGTATGCTGGATTGCTTTGATGGCCATCCTACGTGGATGTAGTGGTTGAGCTTTTGCAAAACAGGATCAGTCTTTGTATGCTCTCTCACTCATCAAGTATCATGGTCAAAAAATTATGCACTTCCATGACATTGAAGTCAAAATTCTCTGCATCAAGCTGTTCTGTTGTATTTTTGGATAATCTGGATAAGGTATCAGCCAGATAAAGAAGTTTGCCTTTTGTATAGACCATTTTGAAGTTGTACTTTTGTAATTTAAACATCATTCTTTATAATCTTGCTGGAGCGGAATGCACAGGCTTCTTTAAAATAGTAACTAGAGGTTGAGGATCAGTTTCAATCTGGATATCTTGTCCATAAATATAATCATGAAACTTTGAACATACAAACACAATTGCTAAATGTTCCTTTTCAATCTGAGCATATTGCATTTCAGTTTGGGTAAGAGTTCGAGATGCATACGCTTCTGGTCTGATCTCTTGAAGAAGAACTATGCCAGGACCAAACTTTGATGCATCACAGAAAAGAGTGACTGGTTTATTGATATTATAGTACCTTAGTATAGGCGGACTAGCAATTTTCTACTTAAAATTATCAAATCCTCTCTGGTGCTGTTCTAGCCATGACCATGCAACATTTTTGCGCATCGGCTCTCTTAAAGGTGCTGTCAATTCACTGAAATCTGGTATAAACTTGCCCAAATAGTTAACCATACCAAGAAGATGCTGTAGAACTCGAACATTGTCAGGTGCTGGCATCTTAAAAATAGCTGCTTGCTTGGACTGGTCTGGTTCTAACCCAGTACTAGTAAACAAATGACCTACATATGTGACTTCTGGTAGTCTAAATTTACACTTCAGAGGACTGAGGATTAAGTTCACTTCATGTGCTCTGCCTAGAACTTTCTTGAGGTTTCTGTCATGATCTGCTTCACCATTGCCTCTGACTAATAAATCATCTACTTTTATGGCACAGGGATAACCTGAAAAGATCTGTTCCATTGCACACTGGAAGACTTCACTTGCAGAATTTATTCCAAATGGCATCCTGAGAAATCTATATCTTTCACATGGGGGTACTGAATGTAGTCAGTAGTGAAGATCTGTGATCAAGCATCACTTGCCAAAATGAACTCTTTGCATCCAAGATGGAAAACACAGTAGCATTTGGTATTAGGGCTGTGACTTCCTCAACTGTTTGCATGGGATGATGAGGTCTTTTCAGTGCCTTATTCAAATCTCTTGGGTTGATGCACATTCTGATTTTGTCTGAGCCTTTTTTGTGAGTTGCTACCACAGACGACACCCATTCAGTTTGTCCTGTAACTGGACAGATCACACCTTGCTGCACCATTTTATCCAACTGAGTTTTAACTCTGATCTGCATAGCTATTGGAACTCTTCTTGCTGGCCAGACTGCTGGACTAACCTCTGGGTCTAACCACGAAATATACAACTGGAAGCTTGCCTAGCCTGTCTTCAAAAACATCAGTATATTATGAGAAAATAGTATCACTGAAGCTGGAACTGGGACATGCACTTATGTGATGAATCCCTTTAGTGAAGGAAAGCAAGTCCATTTTCAAACTGTCTCTGAGACCCTATAATAACTGCACAGGTCTTCCAACTACAAAAAATAACAACTTGTAGCAGTTCCCAGCCAAATAACATGAAAGCACTACTGAATCTTTGGTTTGAATTTCTTCACCTCGATATGCAACACGTCTCGTACAACTAGCCACATTAAGTTGTTTACTAGCTCTTATTTTAGCAAATGTTTCTGCTGACATAACATTACACTTTGAACCAGTGTCTACTTTGGCTCGATGTGTTTACTATGGATCAGAACAGTACAAAACACTTCGCCCTTTGCTAATAAATCTACTGCATTAACCTTTTCACCAATTACTGATAAACCATCTGCGTACAAAGTAGACTGCAACCCTACTTGATCAATCTGCTTTTTTTAAGTGACCTTTCTTTGCAACTGAGTGAGGTTTACTTGACTTGCAAAATCTTTGAAAACAATTCCATTTTATTAAAGCTGTAACATTGCTGGCCAAATGCTAAGCACTTTTCTCTTTTAGACTCATAGTTGGCACCACAATTACAACAGTTAACAATAAAGGTTGACCTGAGTTTTGTTGACTCACCCTTATGCTTTACTGAGCAACCTTTATTTTGCACTGAGCATGCTCCTTTAACTGAACTAGTCTTAGAACTTGCTAGAAAAGTAAGGGATTTCCTTAATACACCCACAGGGGCTGCAGCTGCCATGTCCTTAGGCCTGCTTCCACTTGCCACATGCTGCATGCTGTCTGCATTTGCTTTGGAGCTTGCTGAAACCATACTCTTGTTACTTGTAAGCATACTTGTGTGCCTTTCTGTAACTTCATGCACCTGACAAATCTCATTAGCTTTGCTCAACATTAAGTCTCTGTCATGAAGCAAAATCTTTCTCACCACAGCACTGTTAATACCACATACAAGCCTGTCCTTTATGAGCTCAACTTTTAAATCACCAAACATGCAAGTTTTAGCTTTGTTTCTCTAGTCAGTAATATAAGCTGCAAATGTTTCTCCTGGCCTTTGGTCTCTTGTGTAAAACAAATGCCTCTCTAATGTAACATTGGTCTGGGGGTTGCACATTTCTCTGAGTTTACACTTCAAGCACTCAGGATCTTCCTTTGACTCAGCCTGAACAACAATATGATGATTTTCACCTTCACCTTCATACACTGCTGGTGCATACACAAATGAATGCTTTATATCAATGGCCTCTGACCCAGCTAGGTTAAGCAAAATGAATGCCCTGGTGCATTCATCTTTATCTGCGTAAGCTGCTTATATGAAAATATCATACTCTTTTCCAAATATTCTCCAATTCTCTGCAATATTCTGATCAAATAAAGTGGTGATGGTTTTCAAAATCTGTCTGCCGTGCCAACAAATTACAGTAAAACACAATGTAATCCAAGTTCACTTGTAACTGCATAAACATACACACACACACACACACACACACATACATATATATATATATATATATATATATATATATATATATATATATATATATATATATGCCAGAAATGTATGCCAGTACTTGTAACTATGCCCAATAGCACAATAAGCCTCTCAGTAATTGAACTCTGTGAAATACTTTGCAAAGCACTTTGTGAAATAAGTCTCCATGGCAGAACACTCTTGAAATTATTGTGCTTCGAGAAAAGTACAGTTTTGTACCAACCATAAATGTAGATGTCCGATAGACATGCAACTGCAGTCATAACATGTGGGTTGTCCTGCCTCAGGCAGCCCTCGGTCGGCCGGATTCCAAAGTCTGGGTCCGACGTCGGCTGATGTCGCATTTCTCTCCGACGTCAGAGCAGCTGGAGTACATAAGCATCAGCCGATGCCATTTTCTTCAGTGTTTCTTGCCCCAGATGCCAGGTGCCCTCCAAGGAAGGCTGTAATCAAATTGGAAGACAAAAACAGGATTCCAAACAAATAAATGAGCAATAAAACAAATACACCATAACAGATATCCCCAGCTAAGAGAAACAGGGATAGGAGTGGACCCTAGGCATAGAGGGGTATGGAGGGAGGGAAGATCCGACTGCAGTTGCATGTCTATCGGACATCTACATTTATGGTAGGTACAAAACTGTACTATGTCCTTCAAGAATGCAACTGCAGTCATAACATGTGGGTAGAATACCATAGCTTAGCTGGGGGAGGAGGTATGCACTAGGAAAGAGATGGTGTGGCAATCAACCCCTGCAGGACTGCCGAAGCAAAGCCTGCTCTGGATCTGGAATATAGAGGGAGATTGTAGTGTTTGGAGAATGTATGCACGGAGCTCCATGTAGCAGCTTCTAGAATGTCCTTGGTAGGCACCCCTCTTAAAAATGCTGTAGAGGTGGCTGTAGCTCTGGTGGAATGTGGTCTGACATTGGCTGGAACAGTCTTTCCATGAAAGGAATAACAGAATCTGATGCAATGTCCAATCCATTTAGAAATAGTGTGTTTTGAAATTGCTTTTCCTTGGACTGCAGGGGCGTAAGCTACAAAAAGTTGTTCAGACTTCCTACTGGCCTTGGTTCTGTCCAGGTAGTATCGAAGTTGTCTTTGAATGTCCAAGGTATGCAAAAGTCTTTCCCCCTTATTCCCAGGATTGGGGAAGAAAGCAGGCAGATGAATGGCTTGATTTAGAGAAACCCTAGATACCACCTTTGGCATAAAAGTAGGGTTGGTCCTTAATGAAACTCTGTCTCTGTGGAAAATAATAAAGGGTGGTATTGCCATTAGTGCCTGTAGCTCCGAAACCCTTCTTGCTGAGGTAATTGCCAACAGGAAAGCTGTCTTCCATGAGAGAAATTGCAAGTCAACTGAAGCTGCTGGCTCAAAAGGAGGTAGAGTCAGTTTTTCTAAGACAAAATTGAGGTCCCAGGCTGGCACTGGGGCCTTTCTTGGAGGCTTTATGTTCTTGATTCCCCTGAGGAATTGTCTTAGTAAGGGGTGAGAGAAAACAGGAGGATCAGTGTTGTATCTAGCTGAAATAGCAGATGCATGTATCTTTATGGAAGAATATGAGAGGCCGTTCTTTAACATATCTGCCAAATATGCCAAGATCAGTGGGATGTTCAGTAATGATGCATCATGTACCTTGCTGGTATTCCAATTGCTGAATCTTTTCCACTTTGCTAAGTAAACCTTTCTGGTGGATGGTCTTCGAGCCTCTGTTAGTATCCACTGAACTTCCTTGGAGAGAGATAAGCTGAAGTTATTTATGGGATCTCCCAGGCTGTTAGCTGCAGTGTCTGAAGGTTTGGATGCAGTGTTTCGAAATTGTGTTGAGTCAATTGTGTTGAGTCAAAAGTAGAGGCCACTGAGGGAGGGCCCACCTCCTGGTGTGACATATGCTCCATAGTAGTGGGTACCAGTGTTGTCTTGGCCAATCCGGAGCTATTATGATTCCCTTGGGCTTCTCTGCTTTGATCTTTAATAATACTGAGGTCATCAGTGGCAGAGGTGGGAATGCATAGATTGCTAGGGAGTTCCAGTTGAATGAGAGGGCATCTATTTTCCAAGCTTTTGGATGGTATGTCCTTGTGCAAAATTTTGGTAGAAGATGGTTGAGGTGAGAGGCAAATAGGTCCACTTCTGGCTTGCCCCATGTCGAAGTGAGTTGTCTGAAGGCCTTCGGATGTAACCTCCACTCATGAGGATCTGTGAAATTCCTGCTTAGGCTGTCCGCCAACACATTGCTTTTCCTGGAACAAACTGGGATTGTAACTGGATGTTTAGGCTCAGTGATTTCTCCCAAAGCTGCATTGTCAGTCTGCCCCCCTGCTTGTTTATGTACCACATCACAGTGGTGTTGTCTGTCCATATCATTAAGTGGCCTTGCTGGAGTTGGTGTTGAAAAGCCTCGATGGCATGCATTACTGCCAGCATTTCCTTTTGGTTTATATGCAGATGTGTTTCCTTTGGAGACCATTGTCCTTGTATACATCTGCCTTCCATGTGCGCCCCCCATCCAAGGTCTGAGGCGTCTGTAGTCATGGTCTGTGTTATCTGTGGTTTTTTGAATGACATACCTGTGTTTTCCTTGCTCACCGAGGCCCACCATAGGAATTCCTTTTGTAGGCATGGAATGAGTGGTATGATTGTCTCCAAGTTGTTGCTGTGTTGAGACCAAATGCTTTTTAGGTACCATTGAAGCTTTCTCATGTGTAGTTTTGCTAATGGAACCAGTAGGATGCAGGATGCCATGTAACCCAGGGCCTGTAGGAATCTCCTTGCAGTCATCTGGGTGAGTTTTGCTAAACCTTTGAAGTAATGAGTTAACCTCTCTTGCTTGTCTTCTGTCAGGTAAGCCATCTGAGAGGATGTGTCTAGTTTGGCTCCTAAGAAGATTATTTGCTGGGATGGCTGCAGTCTTGACTTTTGGAAGTTGACTGTGTATCCCAGAGCTTGAAGTAATCGTATGACATAATCCAGGTTTTTGTCAAGATCAATTTGTCCACCGTTTCTATCAGGCAGACGTAGAGCTACGGGCAAATTTGTATACCCTGGAGCCTGCAATGAGCAATTACTGAAGCCAGGCATTTTGTAAATACTCTGGGCAGTAGATAAGCCAAATGGCAATGCTGAGAATTGATAATGCTCTGGCCCTGCAAGAAATCTGAGGTATCTTCTGCAGCTGTGTCTGATAGGGACATGCAGGTATACCTCCTTGAGGTCCAGAGTAATCAGCCACGACTCCTTGCCCAGCATGGGAAGGAGCTGCTGTAGAGTCAGCATTTTGAACTTTGGTACTATGAGAAAGGTGTTTAATGCGGACAAGTCCAGTATTGGTCTCCATTGAGATTCTTTTCTTGGAAGAAGGAACAGTCTTGAGTAAAACCCCTGTTCTTGTTCTTGTTGTGGAACTCTTTCTATTGCTTTCATTCGAGTCAGCAGAGTGATTTGCTTGATAGCCTTTGCCCTTTGATTTTGTGGTAGGTTTGGCATGCCTTGTTTTCTTGGTAAGGTATGAAAATGAAACATGTACCCTCGGTCTATAATGTCCAAAATCCATTTGTCCTTTGTCAGTCTGTGCCAGTTTTCTGCAAACAGAGATAATTTCCCGCCCAAGGGAGCTTCTAGTTGCTCCCTGGTAGGCGGTAGTAGAGGAAAGTCATTGAGTTTGTGGTTGTTGGGCAGGTGAAACCCCTGCGTCACTTCTTTGGTTTCCTGGCTGCCATTGTTGTCCCCTGTAAGGGCCTCTGTATTGGCCTCTTCCTCGGCCACGTCTGTTCTTACCCCTTTGAAACTTTTCTGGATTAGGAAAGGACCAGTTTTTTGAAGGCCAATTCCTACTGAATCGGAGGGGTTGAACCTGGAGGAAATCTTTCACAGTCTGAACTGATTTTGCTTTTTCTTCGATGGTCTTTAACACATCCTTAGCATTTGCACCAAAAAGCTTGTTCTTTTCCAAAGGTGCATCCAGAAGTTTTGCTTTTACATGATCTGGTAGAGGCTGATCTTTTAACCAAGCATGTCTAAGAATCACTGCCCCTGTCATAGCTGCCCTACATGAAGCTTCCAGTGCATCATATCCACACTGCAGGAAGTGATTGCTTACTTGCTGAGTGTTATGTACAGCTTCCTGCAAAGTCTTCCTGTCTAAAGGATCAGGAGAAGCTAATGTTTTTTGTAAATCTTCTAAGAGATAATCCTGATATTGTAACATATGAAAAAGGCAATTTAAAGCTCTCATAGATAAGGTAGTGGATGTGTAAAGCTTTTTGCCCCATCTCTCTAATGACCTTGCTTCCCTGTTGGAGGGCAAAGGATTTTTTGAGGTGGAGGCTGAAACTCCTTTAGGCCCCTGTGAAATAGTTTCCAAATCAGCAGTATGGGCCCTGAATAAATGGGAATGAGTTTCTGGGACCCTGTAATACCTGTCTGGCTTGGCTGGAGCAGGAGGAAGAGAATCAGAGGTAGCACTAGAGTCAGAATACAAATCATCCAGAACATCAAGTACAGGATGAATTGCTAAGGGCCTGTGCTGAGGCTTCTTAAGGAAATTCCTAAGGTGTTTCCTAGAATCAGAATATTCCTGACCCTGCCACTTGAAATGTTCCCTCATGGTGTGCAGAACTTCCCCAAAAGAAATATCCTCAGGAGGGGAGGCCGAAGGGATGGAATCTTCTGCATCCGAGTCCTCATAGGTCTGGAAGAGCTCTTCCTGGCTATCAGAGTGGACAGAGCCCTCAGAGTCTTCATCTGAAGGAGTAGGGTCAGAGGGGTCAACCCGGGGCCTTTTATCAGGAGGAGGCTGTGAAGCTCTCTCAGGATGGGCCTGTGAACCTCTAATCATGGAAATTAAATCAGCAGCCATGGACATAATTTGTGTCTCTGGAGTCGGCTGAGGTAAGGATTTAGAAGTAATATGCTTTGTTTTGCTGGCTGCCTTAGCCCTAGTGTAGGCCTTAATAGACATGGCCATAGGAGGCCTGGCAGCTCCACATGCAGGAGTGACCTTGTCTACAGCAATGGTCTCAGGCATTTCCTCAGTTTCGGTATCCGGAGGAAAGTCTATAACTGGCGTCGGAGTAATGTCTGGAATCGGAGTCGGTAATGCGGTGTCTTCGGTTCGGAGCGGTGGAGAGACCATCTCAGAGGGAACCGGAGCACTCGCACTAGGTTTTGGCGTGGAGTCGGTGGTAGACGCGGGCCGAGGATGTCGGTCCCGGTCTTTTCGCTTTTTGGGAGTTTGCGATGTCGGAAGATCCGACGGCATGGTGTAGGCAAATTTATCGCCGAAAAAATCTTCAGCGAACTCCGCCCGGCGCCTGAGAGTGCGCTTGTTGAAGCGAGCACAGGCTACACAGGCCGAGACATCGTGGTCTGGGCCCAGGCAAGGGAGGCAGTAAGAGTGGAAATCCTTATGAGGTATTTGTTTACCACAAAAAAGACAATTGTTAACTTTTCAGTAATTTCTGACATCGGCTGAGGCAAGAAAAGGTCCCCAACGGGGTACTTAGCTTTTTTGATGACTTCGGTATCGTAGAATACAGGAGCTGACCGACCGGCACTTGCGAACTGCTTCTGCTTCGGGCACCGCGCGGCAAGAAAGACTGAAGAAAATGGCGTTGGCTGATGCTTATGTACTCCAGCCGCTCTGACGTCGGAGAGAAATGCGACATCAGCCGACGTCGAACCCAGACTTTGGAATCCGGCCGACTGAGGGCTGCCTGAGGCAGGACAACCCACATGTTATGACTGCAGTTGCATTCTTGAAGGACATCCACCTTTTATCAATTTAAGAAACATTTCAAAGTAACTGCACTGTGCAAATAAACTGGGTGGTAGAATAACCTCAGAGTAAGAAACATTTTGAAGTAACTGCAAATTGTGTATAAACAATAGACAGCACACTGAAACACTTCCAAAATGGCAGTACTTTGCTAAATAAACCTTTACAAGAAACACTCTGTAATGGCAGCCCATCATGAGTACACACACCCAGCACAACAAACTTTTCGAAATGGCTATATTTTGACTGCACTTCACAAAATAGTTGCACTTTTCACACAATAAACTTTTTGGAATAAATGCACAGTAACAAACTTACACTGTAAGTACTTTACATATTTTGTGATGCTTCGAATAACTCTAGTTATGCTATTCAGAGCTTTAATAAATGCAAAGTTTTTTCCAAAACACTGTAATTTGCTCAAAACATGCAGTTGCCTTGCTTTATTTATGCTTAATATGCCCTTTTTTGCTCTTTATTATATTCATTTTGCCCATTTAATATCTTTTCTTGTGTTCCTTTCATTCTAAACATGCTTGTTTTGTAATTCCAGGGCGACTCCGAACCTCTTATGTACTTTTCTGATAACTGTTTTATCGGGTCTATATCATATATTAGAAATTCCAAAATTTCGAACACAATATGTTCAAACTTGGAATTTCGAATATTGAAAACACTGAACGCTCAGTTTGCTGTTCTGAGAAACATACACCCAACACAAGCACACCAAAATAAATAAACCACACACATACATTTAACAAAACCCAACCCCACACTAAACCACACATACATTATTAACTATCCACTTACTTTAACCTGCACCCTAACCCTAAGGTCCATAACTATCACACAAATACCCTGCAAATCTATACACAAACAAACTAATTAATACACACAAATACAGTTAACAAAACACAACCCTACACTACACAATACATACATACATTACTAACTATCCATTTACCTTAACCCGCACCCTAACCCTAAGGTCCGTAACTCTCGCACCACAGTGGAGGAAATAGCGAAGCCTCGGAAAGGCCCACAAAAATCTTGCCCTAGGCAAGATTTCGATGTTCCTGGGCTTCGCTATTTTCACCATTCGATATTTTGGGTTCGATGTTTTCACATTCGGTGTTGTACCTCTTTGGAATTTTGAAATAGACCCATTTTATCAAACATCTTAATTTCGAACATTTCATTTAATTAATAAACTTTTTATGCTTTTCATTTGCTTAACAAACATTCCTGTGCTATTTGTTTGCTTAGTAATGTGTTCTGTGCCCTTGTAATGCTCCGTTTTATCTTTTTTAATAAAATAAGCATTCATGCAAGTTTTCATTACCTTTAGCTTGTTTCTGGTCCTTTCTTCTCTCATTTCTTTTATTTTACCTTCACATCAGATTTTGCACCTCGTATCTCTGAAAAGCAGCCTCTGGAATCCCGGTTCTGGCACCATGTTGTTCATCCAGTCAGGATGAAATAGACAAACATGCATTGGTTTTGTTCAAGCAGCTTTATTATGTACAACCACATCAAGATTGAGGCAAATAACTTTAAATTAGATAAACTTATAAACAGACTGACTATTTCTCTCATACATGTTCACTCTCTGGCTGTACTCTCAAAATGGCACTGAAGCTAACATGTGCTGGCTATTTACATGCACGTGCTGACCTTGGAAATGCTTCTTAAAGGTACAACACACATACATATTCTACACACATGTTGTAATAATTCACTTGGGGGTGGAAGTAATGATATTTGTGATGTTCCTAAACCTAAAGCTTTTGTCAAGGATTCTTAGGGATTGTGTTGTAACTCCTCTACAGTTTTCTTGCCCATTGGGCTGAAATTGTTTTGGAATGGGATGTGGAAGTTGGCTTCCTTGGAAACAAAATATAATTTTATAAATCACAGGGTCCTCGGCCTGCTTCATCCTTTTTTTGCTGTTGTTTTTGCTCCTCATCACTGGGATTTTTTTGAATAAAGACCCCAAAATGTATCTGGAAGAAATAATTCATCTTTGCAATGTCTGATGAGACCCAATCAACTTGAGTATGGCTTCTTGTCTTCATAACTTATTAGTCTCTAACTAGTTAGTATTTCATTTCATTTACTCACTCCGATATTGGCCTAAAGGGATTCATGTTACACGTCATTCTAACAGCACCACTTAGTAACATTGGTTGTGTCTCCTTCCCATGTCCAAGGGCTATTTGCCTGAGAGATTTGTTAATACAGTTGTGGCAAGACAGAAGGGGAAATCAGGCTACTCTGGTTAGCAGGCTGGGGGGCTACCACCATTCAGGCCTTTCCTTTACTGGACTAGTCTAAGGCTCAGAATGTGGGATCAAACTGTCATGAATGCTGTGCTTGGACAGTGGACAGGCATTTCAGAGCGACCAATGAGGGCATGGCACTCAGGGTAGGACAGACCAATCAGTGTAGATTGTCTGTCATGCTGTTTAGTTTTATATCTGCCCAGATTTATGAAGCCTCTGAGTGGTTGTTTATTCTGGTTTATGAGTTTTTTAATCAAATTTTAGTTTTAATGCTGAGTATTTCATTGATGATGCAAATGTATGTTGTTATTCAATAAGCTCATTACAATGATTTTAAGGGTTCTGGTGCTTTATCATTAGAATAATCAAAGTCATGGAACCTGTTTGGAGTTTGCAGTGCATGATCATTTATCACAACACCATTGTTGATTAGGATCCAATTATGTTCTTAGTTTAAGGAGAGCTAGATGATATTTTTGACTGGCTCAGGGGTGTAGACCCATCAATTTCATTGTACCAGCTTTCAAATCCACACACTGCCCTCCTGTATTAATCTGTGTGTATGTGCTGTAGAGCCTTTCCCATTTTTTCATTCCCACTCTCCTTTCCTTCCCTTCCCTTTCCTAAGCCAGCCTAAGGTTCAGGATGTCAGGCACAGCTGTCAAGAATGTTGCACTTGGTCAGTGGTTAAGCTTTGCTAAGGGGCAGTATGAGCCAACAGCATAGCACAGCAAGGCTGGGGCAATGTCGGCAATCACCAAAAATATTACGTATTACATGATTATTGCTCTTAGTGCATACTAGCATATTACATTGGCAGTCTATACTGAAGAGCTGTAATGCTTCTTCTGTGGTAAAAAACTGTAGCAGCTGCTCAGCTGCTTGCTGTAAATGTAGCAAGCAGTCTGCTACAGTTTAAGAGAAGAAGAGAGCTTTTTTATCTGTTCATCTTGCATAAGGAGCTTTTTATTTTATTTTATTTTTTTATTTTTTGCCTGTTTTGGAGTGCTGACAGATTAGGGACAGCACCAGGTATAAACTCAGCTGGTTACACCTTTGGTGAGGGCATGACACCTGGTAGGGATAGGCTAGGTTGATAGGTGTGAGCTGTCTGTCACACTGCCCCGTTTTAGGTCTTTTGGATTTTATAAGACCTTTGATTGACTTTAAGACTTGCGTTATCAAATGTTGGCTTTAATACTGATTATTCCATTAATGATAAAACATTTTTATGTTGTTATTCAATAAACTGGTCACAGTAGCTTTAAGCTTTCTGGTGTTTTATCATTAAAGTAAATGGAGTCATGGGATAAAAGTCAATATATGTGCTTCTCATCAAAATGAGTGGCCGATTATAACTCTATAAAAAGAGTTCACAAACATTGCTCAGAATATGTCTATTTGAGTATTACTATAGTAGTTGTGTGGGGTAATATGATATGTATTAGCATATACTGCATGTTGTATGGATACTATGGATAAGACTTCACAAAATCATACAGCAGGCTAATCAGTACTTTTAGAACAGAAATAATTCTAAAATATAAAATTAATTTTTAGAATTACCTACTTATATTATTAGAACATTTCTGTTAACCTGACATCAGCTTTCATATGACAAGAAATTCCTTTGTAAGTGCATGTTTATTGAGATTTTTTATAAAAATATGAAAATATATGCTTAACTGTATACTTAGCAAAAGAAATAATACTGGATAACTCTCAAGATGTGCAAATTACATTGCAAATATTAAAGACAGTTTTCTTCACTGAAATCTAGGGTTTCACTTAAAGTCATGCAACAGTTTCTAACTCACTTGTTTTTTGAAGTATTAAGTACATATGGAAATATTGCTCATTTTCATAATTATTAGCATATAACTAGCAATATTTCCAATATAGTGTAAGAAGTGATGGGTAGGTATGATGTTAAACAAAGGAATGCAGGAGGTCAGATGGTAGTGGATTTCGCTAAAAGGATGGACATGGCTATGATGAATATGTATTTTAACAAGAGGGAGGAGCATAGGGTGACATACAAGAGTGGAGGAAGATGCACACAGGTGGATTATATCCTATGTAGGAGGGCCAGTTTGAAGGAGATTGGAGACTGTAAAGTGGTGACCAGAGAAAGTGTAGTTAGGCAGCATAGGATGGTGGTTTGTAAGATGACATTGGTGATCAAGAAGAGGAGGAGGAGTGTGAGAGCAGCACCAAGGATCAAATGGTGGAAATTGAAAAAGGGTAATTGTGAGGTAGAGTTCAGGGATGAGTTAAGACAGGCATTGGATGGCAGTGAAGAGTTACCAAATAGCTGGGTAACTACAGCAGTGCTAGTAAGGGAGATGGCTACAAAGGTGCCTGGTATCACATCTGGACAGAGGAAGTACGACAAGGAGACATGGTGGTGGAATGAGGAAGTATAGGAGAGTATACAGAGAAAGAGGTTGGCAAAGAAGAAGTGGGATTGTCAGAGAAATGAAGAAAGTAGACAGGAGTATAAGGAGATGAGGTGCATGGCAAAGAGAGAGGTGGCGAAGGCTAAGGATAAGGCATATGAAGAGTTGTATGAAAGGTTGGACACTAAGGAGGGAGGAAAGGACCTGTACCAACTGGCTAGACAGAGGGACCGAGCTGGGAAAGATGTGCAGCAGGTAAAGGTGATAAAGGATAATGAGGGAAACATACTCACAAGCGAGGAGAGTGTGTTGAGGAGATGGAAAGAGTACCTTGAGGGGTTGATGAATGAAGAGAATGAAAGGGAGAGAAGGTTGGATGATGTAGGGATAGTGAATCATGAAGTACAATGGATCAGCAAGGAGTAAGTAAGGATAGCTCTGAAGAGAATGAAGAATGGAAAGGCTGTTGGCCCAGATGACATACCTGTGGAAGCATGGAGGTGTTTAGGTGAAATGGCAGTGGAGTTTTTAACCAGATTGTTTAATGAAATCTTGGAAAGTGAGAGGATGCCTGCGGAATGGAGAAAAAGTGTTTTGGTACTGATTTTTAAGAATAAGGGTGACATGCAGAGCTGTAGCAACTACAGAGGGATTAAATTGATCAGTCACAGCATGAAGTTATGGGAAAGAGTAGTGGAAGGAAGGTTAAGAAAGGATGTGATGATTAGTGATCAGCAGTATGGTTTCATGCCGGGAAAGAGCACTACAGATGTGATCTTTGCTCTGAGAGTGTTGATGGAGAAGTACAGAGAATGTCAGAAGGAGTTGCATTGTGTTTTTGTAGACTTAGAGAAAGCATATGATAGGGTGCCTAGAGAGGAGTTGTGGTATTGTATGAGGCAGTCAGGAGTGTCAGAAAAGTTTGTAAAAGTGGTACAGGATATGTACGAGGGTAGTGTGACAGCGGTGAGGTCTGCGGTGGGAGTGATGGATGCGTTTAAGGTGGAGGTGGGGTTACATCAAGGATCAGCTCTGAGCCCTTTCTTATTTGCAATGGTGATGGACAGGTTGACAGACAAGATCAGACAGGAGTCCTTGTGGACTATGATGTTTACAGATGACATTGTGATCTGTAGTGAGAGTAGCGAACAGGTGGAGGAGACCCTGGAGAGATGGAGATATGCTCTAGAGAGAAGAGGAATGAAGGTCAGTAGGACTAAGACATAATATATGTGTGTGAATGAGAAGGAGAATAGAGGAATGGTGAGGATGCAAGGAGTAGAGGTGGCAAAGGTGGATGAGTTTAAATACTTGGGGTCAATAGTTCTGAGTAACGGTGAGTGTGGAAGAGAGGTGAAGAAGAGAGTGCAGACAGGATGGAGTGGGTGGAGAAGAGTGTCAGGAGAGATTTGTGACAGACGAGTACCTGTAAGAGTGAAACGGAAGGTCTACAAGAAGGTAGTGAGACCAGCTATGTTATATGGGTTGGAGACAGTGGCATTGACAAAAAGGCAGGAGTTTGAGCTGGATGTGGCAGAATTAAAGATATTAAGATTTGCACTGGGTGTGACGAGGGTAGACAGGATTAGGAATAAGTATATTAGAGGGTCAGCCCAGGTTGGAAGGTTTGGAGACAAAGCCAGAGAGGCAAGATTACGTTGGTTTGAACATGTGCTGAGGAGGGATGCTGAGTATATTGTGAAAAAGATGCTAAGGATGAAGCTTCCAGGTAACAGGAAAAGAGGAAGGCCTAAGATAAGGTTTATGGATGTGGTGAGAGAGGACATGCAGGTGGTTGGTGTGACAGAGCAAGATGCAGAGGACAGGAAGAAATGGAAACAGGTGATCTGCTGTGGCGACCCCTAATGGGAATAGCCAAAAGAAGATGATGAGTGTAATATAAACCACCACTGACAGTGAATTGTCCTGTCTCCCAAATAGGTGTTTTACACCATATACCTCAATAACATGTAGGTTTCTCAGTTCTGAAAACATGAACATACATTTGAAAATATGAATAGTAAGTAGCAAACAAAGATTAATTTCTCCTCTGCAGGACATCGCACATTAACAATCTTAGTGTCATTTTGTTAGTAACTCCTTTCCCTTTCTAATGCCACCTATTACTAAATGGTAAGTCACTTAGTTAAAGGAGGAAGACCCACAAATGTTTGGGATGCCAGCAAGTATACAAAAATGGTATTTAAAGCTTGAGTGAGTTAATATCTTTAATGTCCAGCCAAGGTATCAGGCACTCAGTTTATTGCCTGATCTGAAGGATAGCACCTCAGGAGTGCAGCTATCCCCCTTAAGCTGTAATAAAGTGTCAGTCCTGGAACATGCATCTAAAGATGTGATGTAAGAATAAAATTTATAGCCAACTGGCCATTAAACGTGAATGTATTACCTGCTGAGCAACTGATAAGGCATGGAAGCAAATCTATTACCTTTTACCTTGGGCTGTATGACCACAGGACTAGAATGCTTAAGTAATAACAGTATGGAGGTACAGCCCACAAGATAAGTGGGCAAAAAGGCTTCGGACTGCAACAATAAATGCTAAGCTGCAGTTTAACTATTTAGCTGTTTAGGCTTGAGTGCCTGTTCCTTATTAGTCTGTGTTATTTTGGGGCATACTTGTTCTGAGTACCCTTTCTACACCTGTGTGCATAGGATAGATAGCAGAACTGAACATGATTAGATGAAACTTATTTTATACTGTCAAAGTATACTAAGGTATACTAAGGTTAACAGCTGATAGGTACGGTGTGTTTAAACAGTTCCATGATTGCTTACAATGCTAGAATAATGGTGTTAACATTCAGCATATGTTAATTTCTTTGAGATTTCGTTTTGTTGGTCATTTATGACTCAGGTTTGTGCAAAACAAGTTTGGAAAATCTGTTTGCTATGGCTCTATAGTGAAGAATATCAGCTATACTAACATAACTTGAAAGCATATTGCATTTATCAGACTGAATTCCCTCTGATGCTGGTCAAGTATAATGGGAATATGTGCATTATTTTGGTCTGTCAGTTAGCACAGAGGATTCAGGCTATGAGCTGTTGCCAAGCTGCTTCCTGTGGTCTGGGATTCAATTCCATCAGTATACATTTGTCTACGATATAAATCCAAGCAAGTCACTTGACCAGAGAATGTTGCTGGACTGACTCTAAAAAATCATGTTAATCAGTATTCTATTCTAGTTAGCATATAGACAAAGTGTTATTTCTGCTTAGAAATTCATTCAAACGCAACTTTATGATATAGGAAGTTGGAATCTAGACTACAACTCGTATGACCCACATTTGATAAGCAACCTTGCAAATGGAGGAGCTGGTCATAGGGGAGAGGAATGAAGAGGTTTTGCCTGCTTGTCCCCCTTTGGCTGGGTGATTTGTAACTGCATGCTGTTGTCGCATTGTCCATTAATGAATGCTCTGTGGAGAGTGGAGACCAAACAGAGGCATCTACTGATAAGGGAAGCAGAGTTGTTTCAGGGGCTGTGATACCTATGTGACTGACATTCCTATGCCACATTCATTAAATATCTGCACACCTGGAGCACCTATCACAGTAAAAAGGAAAAGGTTAGGGTCATACAGCAAAATTCTCTTGCTAAGTGTTTGTGTATCAGTCATGCCAGAATCATCTCCTTTCCCACTGTGGAGGAATGAGCAGAACTGTGGCAACTGGCTATCTTATCAGTAGCAGAAATGAAAAATAAAGAAAGGCATTACTGGCAGCTACAAAGCTCAGACTTTCAGTTATACAGTTTTAAAAATATTAATCTCTGCAATGTGACAAACTGTATGAGTTGTTAACTATGCAGATTAGTTCAGAATTTTAAAGAAATTAGAAACCCTGAATAAAATAAAATATGTTCAATTCTTCTAGGCCCAATGGACTATCCTGGTAAACCAACTGCAAATAAATAAATAAATAGATAAATAAATAGAAGCATTTATACACCACTGTGAAAGAACTACAAACTCCCACAATCCTATGCCAGCACAAATCCAGAAGAATAAATCAACTGACTTTTGTACATACTGTAACAAAAGCTTTGACTGTAATTTTGTTTGTAATTATTGTTTTGTTTTTGGAGCTTTTCTCCCCAGGACTCCATTGAAAATGGGTTCTTCTAGGCCCAATGGACTATCCTGGTAAACCGACTGCAAATAAATAAATAAATAAATAAAAAGAGAACAAGACATGCTTTAGTTTGTCAAAATGCAAGATTATGTACTTCATAAATTAAATAATCGTGATATGGACAACATTACAAAGAGAAAAATGAAAGAAGCTTTCAGGTAGGTTATTATTTTATCCATGATTCATATTTCTAATCTTTTAAACTAAATTGCAATCAAACATAGCAACATCATGTAGCAATGAAGTACAGTAAAGGACGTTACATACACCTTTTGCAAGACTTGGTCATCACCAATATTAAGCTACTGCATGCGTTACTTCGTTTCAGCTGTTATAGCAGGAACAAAAATGCTAATAAAAATAAATTGATATGTAATGCATAACAACATTTACAAAGTTAAACAGCTAGAGAAAGGTTGTTTAATTGTATTTATTGGAATACTGACAGACTAGCAAAGCTCTAGTCTGCAGCTTGGACATATACAGACCAAATTGCAAGGCTTTAAATAGATACAACTTGTGCATCACATAAAATATCATGAAACGTAAATAATTTACTTACATAACAAGTTCAGGAAGTGCCTTCATAAAACAAAAGTTGTCTCCAGTTGTGAAGTAGTACTTGTGAGTACTGCAAGAAGAGCTAGCCTTAGATGAACTGCTGCTCTAGATGAAGGACTTAGCAATGCCCCCCACATCTGACCCCCACCCCCCACCTCAGTTACCTATTTCCTCACCAAGCAAAGCCAATGTCATGAGCAAGCAAGAGCAAGCAGCTATCCATTCTCCTCCACAGATAGCCTCAACAATAATAGTGACTTTGTGCATATCTCACATGTCCAGTTCGAGTCCATCTTACTTCACACAAATGCACATTTTGCAGCATGTTTTCCTCAGGCTGGTTTTGAACTAAAATAAACTGAGCCCTGTATTTAAATGAAACAAGAGTGTTATAATGCGCGTTGGTTAAGTATTTATTTTACTTAACCTATTATTTCAATGCGCATATGAAATATAGAGTACTAGTTTTATTTATCTGTAAAAGGTCTCTTTCTTTCTCCCTCTATGTGTGTGTGTATGTGTGTGTGTGTGTGTGTGTGTGTGTGTGTGTGTGTGTGTGTGTGTATGTATATATATATATATATATATATATATATATATATATATATATATATATATATATGTATATATGTGTGTGTGTGTGTGTGTGTGTGTATATATTTGGATTCCCTTGACATGGTCGACATTTCAGAATGTCGACATTCATATGGCCGAGAACACATGTGGAACCGGCATCTCCGTACAGTGGGGAATGGAAAAATTTCCATCTTCCGTGCTGTAGTGTGATCTTGGAGTTGGTATATTTAAGTTCCGGGGGCTATGGGGGACAGAGTGTGAAGGTAAGTTTTTTTTATTTTTTTACCTTTATGGTCGACATTTCGAATGTCAGTCATATGGTCTTGGCCATATGAATATCAACATTCTGAAATGTCGACCTTATCAAGTAGATCCATATATATATATATATGTATATATATATATATATATATATATATATATATATATATATATATATATATATATATATATATATATATACACACTTATACACACGGGCGCGTGTGTGTGTGTGTGTGTGTGTGTGTGTGTGTGTGTGTGTGTGTGTGTGTGTGTGTGTGTGTGTGTTTAAATGTGTGAATACATTGAATGATTAATGAGTAATGTGATATTAATGGCTAAAAACTTGTGCATTAAACTCCTTTGCAGATGGGATGCACAGATGCATTACTTCTTCTGCTTCTTTATGATGAAAGACTTTAGTCTTGGCAGAAGGTGACCTTTTCGACTTAGAAGTTTCAAGTATGCCCGTTACTACTGAGTCTAAGAACTTTGATCATGATTTTAATCATTGCAAGGGTCGACCTTGTAGTAAACTGGATATAATTTATGTCATGAAGCCTATAAAAAGAATTCCCAACAGGTTTTGTAGATGAACTGCAGCTTCAACTACTTTATCTTTCTTGTCAAGTTCACATTGCTGTTAGAATGTTGTGGATTGTAAATTCTGGAATTAAGCCTTGCAGAGCAAGTTCTTCTGCAAAAAAAAGTCATCTCTCTAAGGCGTCAGTACTAATTCATTCAATCAGCTTAATGTCTTTAAAATACTTTGAAATACTTGTATTATATGTATTTTAAAATACAACAGAATTCTTAATAATGCACACACAGCACTAACTTCTAAATAATTTTTAGTTTATGGTTTTAGTTATTGCAGTAAACTGTGATTAGAAATGTATGGTACTAAAGTATTATATAATCAGAAATACAATATTTTAGCTTTACACAGCATATATTAAATAATGTAATGTTCTTACTGGGTAAATATGAGCTCACACTACAGCAGTGGAAAAGCTCATGCAATGACTAAATATAAGTAGTAAGTAATTTAGCATTGTGTATTATTACATATATACATGTGCTTGAGTGCACATGGACACAAACATGCATGCAAACACAAGTGAGCAACACCACCACCAACAAAAATTAATGAGTACATCTCTGAAATCAGCATGCAATGTTTCCTCATATCATTAATGTTCATTTCCACAAATGTGTCTGACTCAGAGAAACAGGCTCTGTGACATGGCCAGGCTAAACAGCACTACTGGGCCCTATACATGCTGATGGGCATGTAATGCCAAGGTAATGAGCAGTGTTATTAAAATGAATCTCTTTATGTATGCTAATGAGCAAGACAAGATGGCAGATGATTCCGAAACAAATAAATAAATTGCAAAAGGGCTGGTCCCACAGCATATTTGAATTTGGCTGAATGCTTCTGTTTAGATTAAGGGAATCACTAAATAATGTTAGGGGTTGCTGCCACAATAGTAAATGTCTATCTGCAAGAGGCATTTATTGCCACTGCTTGGCCTGTCAATACAATATGTCACCCATGGAGGTTCAGGGCATCTGACAATGGTTAATATTTCATGGGCTCTTCAACACCAACATTGTGAATTACACCAATCAAGAAACTGGAAATGTGTTGCCCTCATAAGTGTATTTGTGGTAGTTGTGGAGTAGCTATCCCGGTGGATATTAAGGTATATCTGCATTTATGTATATATAAGCTACAGGGACTTTTCAGTGACCTAATGGGGACACAGTGGGGTATCTCTGGCATCTGCTTTGGAATTACTTTGTCAGTTTCTCCATGCCATACTACAGCAAGTGAGGGGAGCATATGTGGTTCCCACTTACTCCAAAGGAGAGAGCTAACACCATGCACCAAATATGTGATATGCCGTGTTTCTCTGAGGTACTGGGAGCAATAGACTATACCATCATTGAAATAAAGGCCCCATTGAGTGAACTGGGAAAGAGGTACATAAACTGGAAAAGGTATCACTCCATCAACTGCCTAGTGGTTCTGTAATGCACAAGTCTTCAGCTATAATGTTTGTCCAGGCTGCCCAGGCAGTTATCATGACTTTTACATATGGCACACTCATAACCTGTACTAATGGCTTGTGAAGAGGGACTTCCAATAGGAGTATATTGTTGATTATTCCAGAAACACCCTGGAACCCGAGCTCACAACACTCATAAGAAATCCAAAAAAGAAGGCTTTGGGTACATTCATGTTCATTTGTAAACAAGAAATATCAGTTAGCATGTGTTTGTTCTGCAGAAAGCATGGCCTCACTGTCTGGATTCATCTGGTGGTGTCCTGGAGTATGACACTGGCAAATGTGCAAAACTACTGACAGTGTGTGTAGTGTTACACAATATTATAACTAGGAAGCAGTTGTAGCAGGGTGGGCATGTGCAGGGGCAGCAGTCACTGGCACACCAAGCAGACAAGGCAAGGTTAGGTGAGGAGAAGGTGGATGAATCAGCTGCAGGGGATAATCATGCCAGCAGAGGTGGGTGCAGTATGCCATGGCATTGACAAAGAGACACCAAATTGCACATAGTTTCAAAACATAGTAGACAAGGGTAAAGCAGGCACACTGCAGTAAAAGTGATGCATACAAAACCAGCACCATACTATGCATACTCATGTGCATCAGACATAGGCAACCCAAGTAATAATATATAAAGGGCAGGGAACAGTGATCATCATTTGCACAGGTGGGTAAAGGAATACAGGAGTGGATGTATTTCACGAGGAATTGTGCGAGTTCAGAGGAGTATGAATGTAAAATGTGCTTTTGTGTGTTTTGTCATTTCCTGGGGAGGTGGGTACTCCTTAGCATAACACTCTTTGAGTAGAGGTAGGGTCAGTGCAGGTTTGTTATGTACTGGGAGCCATGGTGGTGTGAGTTTGGGACATAGCTTCGGGAGTAGTTTAAGCATGGTGGCTGATTCTACTGAACAGCTCCAGGGCATACATGCCAGAAGTTTCAGCATCCAGTGCATGCCTCTGCTAATGAGAGCTGATTCTACCTGGCTAGATGCTGGTGTGCTGCATGACTCTGACTAAAATATGTTATGATACATGCCACTATGGTGACAGCCAAGATGATGGAAATGCCCTCTCTTGGTTGTAGACACCTCCACAATAGAGGTCACCATGGGGTGGGATCTTGGTCATCACTGGCCATGTTGGCTACCATCTATGGATATAGCATTTAACTAGCTCCATGGACAGCCTCTCCCTCCTGGTAAGCAAGCCAGATGCACATTTTACATTTCAGTGAGTATGTGACTAAGTCTAGTGATGGTAGCCTGTACTTTCACAATGAGTTGCAGTGACTGACAGGGTCAGTCTTTGGTGAAGTAGTACCGTAGGCAAAATTGATCCATAGTACCAACTCCTGCTGCCATGTCACAAACATACACATATCACCCAGTCCCCCCATCCCATCTTAGCCTACCCATGTCATCCACATTTTTGTTTCCTGCATCTCACAACTTGTCTTACAGCTTGTCTTACTCTTTTATTTATTCATTCAACACATTTTAAGTAGGCAAGATTGCTCTGTTCAGAAAACAATTAAGCATTAATTTGATAGTCTGTGAGTTTCAAGATGCTTCAAAGGTGCATTTTTCAACTATTTGATGCTTCAAAGGTGCATTTTACAATTATTTTTTAAGCAAAGCTTTGCATCCTGTGATGGCCTGAATAAATGGTTGATTAAGGGAAGAAATTTACTGAATCCTCTCAACACATCCTAACTGACTAACACTACACTATAATAACTGGGGAAAAATTATACAAAGCTGGGGACTAGGGGCAGAAAGACCTCCAGAAGTCTGGGGGTTCTAGGTGCTCTGAGGTGCACTTTACAGTTTCTTAAAACAACTTTGCTATTGAATGATGACCTGAACAAAAAAACACAGTTAAGGGAAGAAGCTCAGGCTTGCTTTTCAACTTTGGTTTGCCCTGAAACCTTTCAACACACTTAACTGATGAAGCCTACATTGTAATAATTAAATGAAGCTGGGAAATGGAGGCCAATGGGTTATAGATGCTCTGAGGTGCATTTTAATGATTTTTCCAACCTTTCGCTTCACTGACAGCTTGAAAAAAAATCATACGTAAGGAAAGAAATCCAATCATTCATTTTCATTTCAGGAAATAAATGAATTGTGTACAAGGTTGAATGTTCAAAGTTAACCAAATATCAGTGCGCAATAAACACAGAAGACAAAACACTTGTGATGATACACAAATCACATCTGGAAATAATACCTGCTTCCCTATGCCACCTTAAAAAAGGTAGTCATGTTATGCGTAGTCTTACCTATTGTTACACTGAGATGAAAATTAAGGGACAGATGGCCTCAGTCATATATTTCAAGTTGCTGCTGTAATATGTTTATACAGCATCCTCTTCACACCTACCCACAAAAGGCAACCACCCTTTGTGTACCTGTCTGATGACAAACTTGCACAAAAGTGGATAACAAATAGAAAATATTTACTGTCAGCCCTATATAAACATAATGCTTCTTTAATCTTTTAATTGGGGACACTTTTTAAAATATTAGTAATATTAAAATGAGGAATAAGAATATAGAATCAGATGCATTTTCTGAAGTAAAAAAAGTCTATAACTCTAATTATAGCCATTATTTATGAGATGTAATCCAGTAATTTTTCTCCCTAAATTACCAGTTTTACTGGGAATTAAAACAGATCAAGCTTTTGACCCAAAATCAGGAACAGTTGACAGGTATGCCCAATCCCAACTCAGCAGTTGCAGCCATGAGGTTTGATGGCCATGTAATAAGTTTTACCTTTGCTCCACAGAGACAAGTGGCCACACATTAAAGTATTCTAATTTTCTCCACAAAAATTTAAAATCCAGAAATATTGCAGAAAATATCTGGTTGATGATTGCCGAGATGACTGTGAAAAATAAATAATAACGCAAACCTTACTGCTTCTCTTTCTCACCATTCTTCTCAGCTGTCTGGCATTTGGCATACTACCTCAACTCCCTAAAGATATAGCCAATCAGTAAAGACAGACATTAGAGATTTATAGTTCTTATTTTAAAAAAAAAGATGGATCATTTTATGCAAACCCTCAGTCTTGTGACAATGATGGCTTCTCACATAGCATTTGGACACTGTGAGTTCTCTGCTCCATGAAGTCACAATGTCCAAGTCTACCATGATGTTTCTTGGCTTGAATGATCAAGTCAAGGGAAGCAACTCTCCCACATCTTAGGACATCTGCCATGCTGCAAGTGCATTTTGCTGTAGCAATGCAACGAGAGTCACCCATAGTTTAGTTATTTTTTACAGGAAAGAGTTCATCTTCAGGCATGGCACCACATGCAGCCACCTAGTAAGCATATGCATAAGGACAGCCCTGGTGACTGACATACCAGTCTCAGGGGAGTGGCAGTGGTTATCATGTTTCCAGTGAACATGATTACCCATGCCCCTGTGTCAGGGAAGAATCTAACATCTGTGATTTACTGTTTGCATTGATATAGTAACAGAGACAAAATAACTGGAAGTGAGATCTTTAGAAAAGGGTAGGAGCAACCTACATAGGAAAAATGGGAATTGTGGGAACAATACATACAGAGGTGGAATGAGGTGTAAAAGAAGACAGGACTTAAATGAGCTATGTAATGTCTGACTGAAAATGACTGGGTAGATTATAAGTGATGTGTAATGGGAGTGCATCAATATAGGTTGTGATGTAAAATTCTTGCAACTAGGATTGTGTCCATGTGATTCGTTTTCATTTATATAAATGTACGATTGCTTATGTCATAAGTGATGGTTTAATAGAGATGTTTCTTGTTTAAAAAAAGGGGTGGGAATTGAATAATTTATGTAATGTTGCTTAGGCTATATATGATATATACCAATATATGTGAAGTATAATAAGTTCATAGGTTCATAGGTGTATACTAGGCTAATGGCCCTGGAGCCTTTACAAGCCTAGCCCTTAGGATTACGCTGGCACCGTGCCACCCGATCTTAGTTCCCAGTGCCTCTGTCAAGTAAAGCCACTGGAGTGATACCTATGTTGAATTTTCTGTTTCCCATCCACTCATCAAGATTTCTTTTGAAGAGGGCCAGTGAGGTGCTCTGCTTGACATTTATGGGAAGTCTATTCCATAGCATGGGCAGTCTCTGGGTTATAAACCTGTCCCTCCAGCATGTTCTGTTAATTGTGGTAATGAGGTTGAGGTCTCTGGAGTGTGTGATGCAGAGGGATTGGGATTTCTTTAGATGTAGCATTTCTAACAGAGCTGGGTCAGACATGGCTTTGTAAGTCAAACAGAGATTGCCTCAAAGTAGGTGATATGAGACTAGGTGGAGTTTTTTTAGTCTGTCCATATAGGACAAATGTTTAAGGCCTAGGATCCTCTTTGTGAGGTACTTTTGCGGCCTCTCTAGTTGTTGCAGGTATTTAGTGAGGTACATGCCAAATGGAGCATTGTACTAAATGATTGGCCTAGAGTAGAGGGAGACAATGACCTCTTTCTTCCAGGATGCAAAACCCTTAGTAATGAGATGTGCCACATAGAAAGACTTTCTGACCACAGTGGCAATGTGGTGGTCAGAAGAAAAGTTGCTGTTAACCTGTGTTCTCAGATCTCTGATAATGCCTTCTGTATTCAGTGGACTACCATCAATGTGGTAATTAATGGGAACTGGGTTTTTCCAAAAGGGGATGATGACACATTTTTGACACTGAGCTTAAGGCCATGCTTCTGACACGAGTTGTTGGTCTCAGTGAGGTCTTTCTGTAGGAGGATGTCAACATACCTTGGGGAGTTAATAATACCTCCCAACTTGCAATTGTCTCCGAACTTTGTCAGCCAGAGTCCCTTCATGTTGGCCTGGACTTCAGAGAAGTAGATACCAAACAGAAGAGGAAGCAGGACCGAACCCTGTGGGACTCCACTCATGACTGGTCGGCAGTCTGACTTGGAGTCAGTTACTTTCACACTGTGGGTTCTACCTGTGAGCAAGTTTGCAACCTACCTAGTAATATGGGGGTTGATGCCTAGCTTAGTGAGTTTTTCTATGATTCCTGAGTGGGGAATGGTATCAAAGGCCTTGGCCAGATCAAGGTAGGCTGTATGAACCACCTTGCCTTCATCCACAGCTTTGGTGACTGACTCAAAGAAGTTGACCAAGTTGAGCAGGCATGATCTACCCTTCACAAAACCAAACTGTGTGGGATCTAGAGTTTGGAGATTCCATATATCCTTGTTTATTAGGTCCATGATGATGCATTCCATAGCTTTGCATATCAGACTCATCAGACTAATGGGGTGATATTTCCCAAGGTCTGTAGACCCGCCTCCTTTGTGGAGAGGGATGACTGTAGCAGTGCACCATTCAGTAGGTACAAAGCCTGAGGTGAGGCTATGATTGAACAGGGCACACAAGTGAGGTGTCAGTTCACTTTGTAGTTCATGTAGAACACAGCCAGGGATATTGTCAGGTCCCATAGAAGCTGTATTCTTGGCCTTGAACAGTGCTGCTTTAACCTGTGCAGCAGTAATATTGGGTGCCTGGAAGTCTACTGGTATTGTGGCTGGACCCTTGGGAGGAGAGGGGTAAAGTTGGCCCTGAATCTGTCAACCAGCATATTGGCAATATCTGTAGGTTTAGTATAGGAGGTACCATTGTGCAGTAGCTCAGAGCAAATTTGAGTACTGCCATTGAGATTCTTTACATAACTATATAAGGCCTTGGTGTCATCTTAACTATCTGCTGAAATTCTGTTTTCATATCTAGCTTTAGAGGATTTGATGAGGGATCTCAACTTTTTGTTGAGGTTTTAAGGGAGTTTTTCCAGTCTTGGGACTTCACCTTATTCTGCATCAGTTTCCTCCTTCTGTTGTAGAGTTTGTTTATAGCAGGAGACCACCAGATTGGCTTCCTTTTCTTGGAGGAGAGCGTCTTTGTTCTATTGGGTATGGTGACATCCATGCATTTGTGTACATGTTCATACAGTGCATTGGTGTAGGATTCGGTGGTCATGCAACTAATCTCCATTTCAATGGGTATTGTGAAGTTAGCCACATCTGTTTTTAGGAGTCCAAAGTTAGCTTTGGAGAAGTTTTTCATGGTGGTCACCTTTTCTGGGGGGGGGGGTGGATTTCCAAGGTGATTAGTTTGTGGTCAGATCTAACCAGGGAGGAGTTGACTACTGGTGTAGAGCAATGGTTGCCCATGTTAGTATTGACCAGGTCAAGGATGTTGCTACCTCTAATGGGGGTAAGAACGAGCTGGTCCAGGGCATTGGAATTAATGAATTCCAGGAAACATTGGGCAAGTGTATTGATACATGAGTAGTTTTCCCAGTTAATGGAGGGGTAGTTAAAGTCACCTAGTATCAGAGTGTTAGATTGGACTGTAATATTCTCCAGGATGCTTAGGAATGTGGAGTGTGAGTCTTGGGGCATGGTTGGGGATCTATAGCAGGCTATGACCTGAATCACTGTCTTACCCAGTGTTAGCTGCACCTGAAGTATCTCAGATGTGTTATGTTGGGCTACCAGTCTGGAGGTGTGCGCATCCTTTAAGAATATAGAAACACCACTACCTTTGGAGCTTTGGTCCAAGTTTTGGGGCCGAAAGGTGTGGAATGAGTTATACCCTAGTAGTGCAGGGGTGCTTTCTGCTGCCTTGAACCAGGTCTCTGTTATGGCACAGATGTCGATGTTCTCCATTTTAAGGAGTGCTTCAAGTGAGGACATTTTGAGATTAAGACTTCTAGCATTGAGCAGCATGACTTTCAGATTGCATTTGTTTGTAGCTGTTATGGTGGTACTTTGGTCTTTGGAACACCACCTAAAAAGGCACTATAAGGATGGCAAGAGCCTTGGCCAGTATCCAGAAGCCCAGGGGTGACAGATACAGGTCATCTCTGGGAAAGCATCGAAGTCTGTCAATCATATCATTCCAGGCAGACATATACTGGATCCCCTTAGAATGACACCAGAAACTTAACCAATTGTTGAAATCAATCATTTTTTGCTTGTACTGTGGTATCATTCTGGGTGATGGTAAGATGCTGGTCAGGGCTAAGGTCATACCCGCCTGGGCTACATAATCCGAGAGCTCCTCCATGTCTCTTTTCATGTAGTCCAGGGAGGTACATCTCAGGTCATTCACACCCACATATACAATGACAGACTCATATTTGTGCCTGTTGTTGAGGGACCTGAGTGTGTGCATTATGTGGTGGATCCTGGTGCCTGACAGGCAGCTGACTGTTACTTCTCCTTATTCAACCTAGTGAGTGGGACATCAGTGTGCCTCACTATTCCATCACCTATGACTAGTGTGTTGGGCATGCTGTTTTGCCTTACGGGCTTTGGTTGAGTGGCACATTGTTCAGGAGAGTTATGTGTCTCATGATTAGCGTTGTGTTGTGGTAGTCAAGTGGGTTTCTGACTTGGATGGCTATGTATTCCATGTGGTGTGGTGCAAGTGTTGACCTTCTCCTCTTGACCAGCTATTCTGGTCTTGGCTGAAGAGTGCATGGCTTCTAATTTGGCTATATAAGTGCATCTCTTGCAAGTCTGAGTGCTGGGGGGTAAGAGGAGAGGGTTGTCAGTGTACATAAGGCACTTGCTACATTGCCTCAGGATGCCCGAGTTCACCAGGTTAATAGGAAAAAGCACATGGAACTGACCTTTAGACATACCTGGAGGGGTGGGTATTAATAATAAGTAATGCAGCTGTTTCCTTGTAGAATGTTTAGTGCTGGTAGCACTTTTTTGTGCTACAATAATTGCTACAAGAAGTCTGGTAAAGTGCTAGACTAATAAGTCAGTAAAAGTGCAGGATAGGCGAGAACTAGTAGATCTAAGGGAAAAATTGAAGAGAAGACTTTGGCACTGTTCAGAAGCTTACAAACAATCCTGGATACAGCAAATCTTTTTCTGGACTAGACTTGTTACAGGAAAGGCGGGAGACAAGTGCAAACGTGGGCTTTTAAACCAGAAAGTTGAAAGAGATGGAAAAACTGCCCAAACGGCCAATAAACTACAATTTCTGGGCCAGAAACCACTCCTCTTGTGGTAGATAAGCTACCTAGAGCTTACCACTCCCACTGATAAGCTAGACGGCTTCCCTCCAACACAAAAAGGCTTGGTGGGCTCAGAAGCTTACATACAGGCCTGGATACAGCAAATCTGTATCTGGACTAGACTAGTTACAGAAAAGGCAGGAAACAAGCTTAGAATTTTTTTTTTTTGTAAAGTGGAAAGGGAGAAAGGAGGAGCAGAAGATAATTCAAGGTTAAGAAACTAAGTGGGTTGGCCCTCTTAAATGCTTCCGCTGTATTAGGTGGAATGAGCTAATGATACTAGACTGGGAGGAGTATCCCAGATCAAATTTACAGTAGGGGTGGGCAACTGCAAAGCCATCAAGTATAAGAACAGGATACCAATAGGGCGGAAGGGTGAGAAACTAAGCCAGTTATATGATACACTCCGTGGCAGGAAATCAGAACAAACAAACACAAACAGATGTTTAACAAATGGAGATAATTTCCAGTTAATACCTCACACACAGTAAAAATAGCTAGAAAAGATTTACAAACAGCGTGACAGCTTTTTCTTCTGCTTTTGGCTTGTTCCCGGTTAGGGGTCCCCACAGCGGATCACCTGTCTGCTCATGATTGGCATTGGAGTTTGGCAGACAATTTTAGTGCAACCGTGCAGATTAGTTTATATCTATAAATACAGTAAAAAGTATGCAGCAGACAATAAAAGTGCTATAAGTATATATAATAAGCAATAACTAGTAATAATAAACAAAAAACAGGATACTTAGTGTTATATACCACAGATGAGAGTTTTGCTCAGTGCCCCTCCTCCAATTAGCTCTGTGTGAAATAGCAGAAACACTCACAAGGTAACTTCTTAAGTAATAGAAAGTTGAAACCTGAAACACCTTTAAAAAAAAATCTTGAAAGAACTAATGAGGTGCTTACTCCAAGCTGTAGTCCAGGTAACCCCAATCAGCCAATGACCATAAACACTACACTGTCACTGACATGCAAAATGGCTTTTGCTAAACTAAGATGGCCTGGAACATGTGCTCAGACACACAGCCTCTGCAAACAAACAACTAGACCCAGAACACAGGCCTGAATATGGACAATGCTACAGCTACTACCTACACAGCAGTGAGCCTTTAAATGAAAGTTTTAAACAGATAAAGGAGCAAGGAAACTCTAGAGAATGCTTTTAACTGCAAACAAATCAGTTATATGATAAACTCCTTGGCAGGAAATCAGAATAAACAAACACAAAGAGATGTTTAACAAATGGAGAAAATTTCCAGTTAAAATTCCTCACACACAGTGAAAATAGCTAGAAAAGATTTACAAACAGTGTGACATAATGTTTCTTAATGTTAAAGTTAATTTAATACAACTTGATTATTTTTGTATAAATGTAAATTCGCCTGTGTCACAAGTGATACTTCAATAACGGTGTTTAACAAAAAAAAAAAAACAAAAGAAAAAAAATGTAGTAGTCATTCCAATAGGATTACAGTCATCAGGTAAATGTCAGATAGCAGAGCTTCATTCTACACACTATTAGCATAGTGGATGGTTATGCAGAATGTGTTATTCCATTTACTTTTTCAGCTACTTTGTGTCACTGTGATGCTTTGTATGGTCAACAAATTGACCATTTCCACATGAGATCCACCGTAGTGCATAGAAGTACAAACACATTTCTATGTGCAAATATCACAGTCCATGCTGAATCTGTCCTTCCTGGCTGAGTAGATATGCCTTATGTTGTGTGGCGCAATATTGCAGTTATACCCATGGTCTTGAAGGCAGGGACTATATCTGGCCACCTTGCTTTTAAAATATTGACCACTGCTCCATTCCAGTATGATGTCTAAATACTAATCCATGAACTACCACTGTCAATGCCATGTGGAAGCAGGTAATCATAATTATTCCTGAGTACCAATGCATTTGTTACCTGTATGCATCTTTATAGATATCAAGATACTATAAAGCTGCTGAAGAAACAGATACAGCCAGTCGGGATACTTAAGACCACCACCTTAGCTGAGTTCATTGAACTCTGTCAAGCAGCCAGTCATGAGTGGATCATCTGCATGGTAATTTGTCAACTTGATTTTATTTATAATCAATGGCGATATTAAATGCCAGGAAGAGTGCTGAATTCCACCTCTATGAAGAGGAGCACTGCAATAAGGAAGCAGAGGAAGATATAGTGGATAAGAGTTTAGTGTGTTGTATGGAGGAGTATAGAGTGAGTGATTGTTGCCATTCCTTGGATGACAGTGATAGTGATGACAGTTAAGACTCTGATGAGGATACCTGAGATGGTGAAGATGACTCACATGAGGCATAACTGAAATGCCAGTGGACCCTTTGTTTAGAAAAAGGTCTCAGAACTACTTTTATAAGAAAGTTGCTGCAATCTATGGAAGTTACAGACCTCTTTTCCCATATAGTTATTCAGATGGCAAAATGAAGACAGCACTTCCAGAGAGTAGAAAACATCTACAATATACTGAAGGGGTGCAGTCACTACCAGTTGGTACTAGTCAGTTAATGCAGAATCCTCTGCTTTAGTATTCTGTGAGCTTTTAGGTCATAGGCCTTTAAACTTGCAAGACATAAGTGATTCAGGAGGAAACCATGACCAGATCCCAGTGCTCTCTCCTGGGGAACATGACAACATTCCCATTGTGTCTGAATCAGACTGGCAATATGGACTCATTCCATTAGATTCAGCACTGCAATGTGATGAACTCTGCCCCTTGTAATGTACTTTACAATGGTGCAAACCTCTGTAGTGTCACCTGGTGACTGCAACAGTATTCCAAGCTCTATCTATGTTGATACAGTCTAGTCTGTCTCCAGGTCTCGGTGAGAAAGTTCTGTCAGCCCATGAAGCAACCGTGTTTATGGATGACAACCTGCATTCATTCCCCAGGGAGGAAACTCCACATAATACTGGTACTAAAAATAAATCTACAGGTGGAAATCCCACACCCATGCCAGTGGGAGACATAGCTCTCTACTGTCCAGATTTTCACAAAATGTCCAGATTTTTGCCTCATATTTTTGGTCTGTTTGTCATAAAGCTTGTATTTTCTGGCATTTCAGTGAGGACTAAAGTCTCTAAATAATGACAGCCATTTAAATTTCTGACTTCATATCACTCAGAAAGTGCATGTTAACACAAAATCTTTTATCCTAACAACTTTATAAGTTTATACAAGAGATATTTTCAATTTCTCCCTATTTGTGGGACGTTTTCTCCCCATTAGTTTTGGCTTTGTCCAGATTTCTTGTGTTAAGAGGTTGATAAGTATGGTGGGAGCGTATACTGCATCATGTACATGTGCAGGAGTTTGTGAAACCTGCTGGCCTATCAAGAACTTGTACTACTAATCAAAATGACCTAGATTTCTTCACTCTTATGTTTACCACATCCCTGTATCAACACATTGCACAGGATACTAACCGGTATAATTTGCAATGCCAGCAGACTGCAATAAAGGAGGACCTGTGGTGGACCCCTATAGAAACAACATTATAGCTTTCCTCAGAACAAGCATGACAGAGATAGTCTTTGGAAGACATCTTCACGATCAGAAAGGTTAATGCAGAAAGGTACACAGCACCTCTTTACATTTTCAACCAACCCAACTTCTGCTGCATTCAGTCCACTAACATAGTGTCACATGCGTCCCTAATGGTGTATGACAGACATCTGCATGCAGTCTACACTTGCCCAATAACCATATCCGAGACATCTGTGACATCTGTTAGGATGTTTATATATCTATCTGTCCTTGTGTGTTATACCTTGACCTGTAATGAAGATCTGTAGAGCCACCCAGTATAGACACCTGGTATCCACTGGGGGATCCAGTCTCAGTTCAGTGGGTGACTCTCATGGCATAAGGGGTTGTTGCTCAGTACCATCACCTACTGGGGCATAAGTGGAGAGGTCAGCTTTGCTCTGACCTTCTCTGGTACATTGTGTGTGTGTGTGTGTGTGTGTGTGTGTGTGTGTGTGTGTGTGTGTGTGTGTGTGTGTGTGTGTGTGTGTGTTTGTTGTGACCTGTGATGAAGAACTGAGGAGCCATAGAACACTGACACCTGTTATCCTTGAAAGACTCAATTTCAGTGCAGTAAATGTGTCTGCCATGGCAGGTGGGATTACCTATAAAATTTCTTTGCAGAAAAATGAAAAGCACATCTGTGAAAAAAGTCAGACTAATACTTGGGATCTATCTGCTATGGTTACAAAGATACTACTATTGGTTTGCATAATTATAATTAAATTTACATATTATAAAATTACTTGTTCAATACAAATTTACTATTAGATCTATATGACATATTAATATCACCATTGTGAAGACAAGTGTGTGTTGAGCAACGTTTGTATTTTATCTTTTTTGTACCACGTATTGTTTTTTTAAATCTATGCATTTGTTTACAGGTGGGCAGGAAAAATGCAGTCTCAGAATTTTAGCTCGGGCAAAATCTGTCCGGACAGGAAATCTACATATATCAGGGGGTATGAAATTCTTCTCAGGCTAGGTTTATAAGAGTTAGTAAGAAACTTGCAAAGTGTATGAGACACATAAGTAAAAATCAGGTATTCCTGAATACTGAGTAGTTGACGCTGAGGGACTGGTATACCTGAAAGTATATTTGCTCTGAAAGCTGAAGAAAAGGAGAAACAGATGGAATTAGAATCAGCGGAGAGACTGTGATGTTTGGAGGCTGAAGAAAATGAGAAGCAACATCAACATGGGAGGGAGATGCTGACTGTTCACCAGGGTCATGGAGGTAATGGGGAAGGGAATAACTGAACCCCAGAAGCAATGAAGGTCAGCAAATTTCTTCCACAATTTACAGAGAGTGATAATTATGATAGTTTTATTCATATATTTGAAAGAGTTTGTAAACAGTCTTGCTCCAGCAATAAAATGGATATTAGTGGCAGTTAAATAGCAGGCTGGAAGAGGAAATTCTTTGTTGGTGTTCTACTACTTTATTAAAGACTCACAGAAAAATGGTTTGTGTAACAAAGTGGCTTTACCAAAATAATTAGTGGTATTTTGTAAAACTAAAGCTGGTTTAAATGGTCAGCTCCAAAAGTACAATCCTCTCAAACTGGAAAGGAAGTTCATTGATAAATAAAACAAACAAAAAAAGGTGTTGATTGCAATACCACTTTCACTAATTTTTAGATGCTGTTATCCATGGTCTTAGCAAACTTGAAATATAATTTTTTTCCTCAGTCTCAAATATTACTATCATTTAAATTAGATAACAGACATTGCACAATCAGAAACAAACCAGAAACAAGCCAATTGGTGCACAGGAGGGTTAAGATAATTGTCCCCTCCACCCCTAAAAGTAACCAATCAATGAGACACAATCTGTGGACAAAGGACAGGAATGATCGATCGATCTACTCCTTTGTTTCAGGATTGTGTCACATGTTCATGTCCACCAATAATAAAAACTGTTTCATGAATATGGATTACTCAGGGCTGTTCACATGGTAACTGATTCCACTGACTGGGAATAAAATGAGTTAGGAACCTATCACTCCAGCAAATCTTGTATATTTTGTTGGCATACATTTACATCTCTAGTATAAGAGTTTTCAAAACCACTGTTTTTGAGGAGAAATATGAGATCAAGTAGGTTTATGATTTTCATGGCTCAAAGCACAGGTCACCTCAGAGCAGCCAGTATGCTGCCAAGTATAAAGACAATTATGCTAATATAGCAGGATTAGGAAAAAACAAAATGGAGATGTGTGCAATTATGAATAATGGACTAGGGCAGGTATGCCTTTGAACTGTGCAATAAAGTTCTCTGTGATTCATAGACAGTGGTGCAAAATGGGATGAGAGCTGGTATGCATTCTTACCTTAGTATATTGCTGTAGCAGTCAATGCAAGGAATGGACATATAAATGACCCCCATGATTGTCTGCATTTCAGTAACACTACACTGACTGTGTGGCATCTGATCCTAATGGGGTAGTTTCTTAAACTTAAACTACAAGCCTACAAATGGTGAAGTGCTTGCTTACTACACTAATCCTCATTCTTCACTGAAGTGTTACTTTGTCACCAGAGCTAGCATATTTATAATGAAATAAAGATGGAGATGCCAGTATAACCAAAGGCCTCACAGTGTCAGATTCCTTCATTTCCATAGCTTCATAGGTTCATAGGTAGGTACTAGGCTATCAGCCCAAGGGCCTACGTAAGCCTAGCCAACAAGGTTTCCTGGTTTACACCACCCAAGAAAGTTATTTTCCTGTGCCACTGTCCAGCAGAGACAGAGAAGTGATATCTGGGGTGTATTTTCTATATCACATCCACTCATCAAGATTTTTCTTGAAGAGTGCTAATGAAGAACTTTGTTTGACATAGATGGGTAGCCTGTTCCAGAGTATGGGAAGTCTCTGGGACAGGAGTCTATCCCTCCAGCATGTCCTGTTTATTGTGGTGACAAGGTTTAGGTCCCTAGAGCGTGTAGCTTGGAGGGATTGGGATTTCCTTAGGTGTAGCATGTCCAACAGTTCTGGGTTTGACATAGCTTTATATGTTAGGCAGAGATCACCTCGGAGTAGGCAATATGCTACAGAGTAAAGCTGGAGTTTTTTGAGGCGGTCAGTGTAGGGTATTTGTTTGAGGCCAGTAATCCTTTTTGTGAGGTACTTCTGTGGCCTTTCCAGCTGCTGCAGATGTCTTGTGAGGTGCATTCCAAAAGGAGCATTGTACTGTATAATGGGACTAATGAGTGTCGAGTAGAGGGGAACAATGACCTCTTTTTTCCTGGATGAGAACCCTTTTATGATGAGGTGTACCATGTAGAAGGACTTCCTGACTACTGTGGCGATGTGACTATCAAAGGAGAGACTACTGTCCACCTGGGTCCCAAGGCCTCTTACCACACATTCGGTGTTAAGTAGATTGCTGCCTATGTGGTAGTTCATGAAAGAGTAAAATCCCATGAGTGGAGGGGCTCCCTGGTCAGCCTCAGTAAGAAGCTGAGATCCTTTATAAGATCCTTCAAAGCTAGCTACAAAAATAAAATCACCACTAATTCTAAGGACAACTACAAAGCATTATATAGCTATGTCAAGAATCTTGATGGCAACACCCAGATATGCTCTGAGTTACAGCACAAAGGCATGAAAATTACAGAACCAACTGATATTGCCAACATTCTGGCAGATAGGCTCAGTGCTAACTTTACCCCACCCCCCCACCCCCTAAAAGGCCCATATCTATACAGGAAGAATGCAGAGTCTCTGTAATCACAACTACGCAGGTAAAAGCTGCACTCTCTAAAGCCAAAAACACAGCATCCATGGGACCAGACAACTTCCCAGGCTGTGTTTTACACAAAATTCAGAATGAACTGGCTCCCCACTTAAGCACCATGTTCAATAATAGACTCGCATCAGGCTTTGTGCCCACTGAATGGCACACAGCAACAGTTATCCCATGCCACAAAGGGGGAGCCACCACTGATCCCAGGAACTATCGACCTATTAGCCTGATGAGCCTGGTCTGCAAGGCCATGGAATGTATCATCATGGAACTCATAGACAAAGACATTGGTAACCTCCAAACTCTGGATCCCACCCAGTTCGGGTTTGTGAAAGGCAGATCATGCCTCCTGAACCTGATCGACTTCTTTGAGGCAGTCACCAAAGCCATAGATGAGGGTAAGGTGGTTCACACAGCCTATCTTGACCTCGCCAAGGCTTTCGACACCATCCCCCATTCTAGAATTATAGCTAAACTCACTAAACTAGGTATAAATCCCTACATAACAAGATGGGTTGCCAACTGGCTCACTGACAGAATCCACACTGTAAAAGTTGCAGACTCCAAATCTGACCTCAAAGCAGTGACAAGTGGAGTACCACAGGCTTCCATCCTGGGACCTCTCCTGTTTGGTATATACTTCTCTGAAGTACAGGGTAACACAGAAGGCCTCTGGCTGACAAAGTTTGCAGACGACAACAAACAAGGAGCCATAGTCAAGTTCCCAAATGATGTGGACATCCTACAGAAGGGCCTCGCTGAGACAGATGCCTGGTGTCAGAGCCATGGCCTCAAGCTCAATATCAAAAAGTGTAGTGTCATCCCCTTTGGTAAAAAATCTGTATTTGCAACAGTTTCTTCCTTCTGTTGTACAGTTTGTTTATGGCAGGGGACTACCACCTTTTTTGGAGGATAGCATCTTGGTTCTGTTTGGGATAGCACGATCCATGCACTCGTATAAGTGCTTATTATTATTATTTATTATTTATTTTATATTTGTTGACCGGGCTAGTCTAACTGGATATATGTCCATTTTCAGTAGAGGCCTGGGGAGTAAAGCTCCAACATGAACAGTGACAAAATTAACAATATAAAAAGACATGAAATAACACAGTACAGAGGCAGCGTTGGTCAAAAGAAAAATTATAATAATAAAATTATAAACTATAAAAATTTTAGTAAAAATTATACTAAACAATATACTAAACACATTAGAAGATATGAGCAAGAATCAGTTAAGAGAGATAGAAGTTATATTTTATCCTCATATTATGAAGAAAAGAGTAGTAACTAGATTTGAAGGCATAGGTTAGAGGAGTAGAGCACGAAGGGGAAAATGATATCAGTCTGGGTTAGCACATGGACAAAGCCAATGATTTTTCAGATGTTCTTTAAGATGTTTTTTAAGTAGAGAAGTAGAAGCAATGGCTGATAATTCAGAAGGAAGCTGATTCCAGATTTTACCTGCAGTGTTCGAGAAAAGTGAATCACCGGCTTTGTTGTTGGATTTAATAGAAGAAACTAGAAGCTTATTAGCAGAGCGTAGTGTAGCTAGATTTTTATATGGTATAATTAGATTAGTGAGGATAGGGGTGTTGTTAGGGTGGCATAGGATCTTTTGAGTAATAAGTAATTGTTGACAGAGTATATGGTTTTGCAATTCTAGCCATTCAAGTTGTTTGAGGTTGAGGCAGTGGTGAGTTTGAAAGGGGGAACATGTGATGAATCTAGCTATGCTATTATAACAGGTGGAGAGTTTAGAGAGGTTGTTTTTGAATGGGTTAGTATATATAACAGAGGCATAGAAAAGGATGGAAATGAGGTGGGTCTGGGCAATAGTTTTCCTTGCAGAAGGGGTAAAGAAGGGTTTAATTCTATAGAGGGTACCAAGTTTTTTGTTAACAGACTTTATGGTGGAGGTGATGTGGTCATCATAGCTGAGACAATTATCAATTGTTACACCTAGTAGGTGGGTTGTAGTATCTGGGGTTATGTTGGTACCATTGTTATAGGTTACAGAGAAGAATGGATTAGGTGATTTATGAGTTGGAGTAAAAAGCATCATTTTTGTTTTTTTGGGATTTAGGAGGAGGCAGTGTTGCATAAACCAGTTTTCAACATTATGAAAAACAGTTAGGGTGAGGGAGTGGAGAGAGGCTATATTCTTGGCTGTACAGATTAAGGTGGAGTTGTCTGCATATTGAATGCAGGTGGCTTGAGGTATGTTCATGTGTAGATTGTTAATAAATAAGGAAAAGAGTAGGGGACCTAAGACAGAGCCCTGGGGTACTCCAATATTTACTGGGAGTAGTGAAGACAGACTGTTTTGCCAAAGTACTGCTTGCTGTCTATTTTCCAGATAAGACCTAAACCATTGTATAGCTTGAGGATCGAGAGAATGGGCCTTTAGTTTGTCCAGAAGTACGTTATGGTTAACCATATCATAGGCTTTTGACAGGTCAATAAATAGTGCAGAGGAAAAAGAGTTATTGTTACGATTTTTATTTATAGTCTGTAAAGGATAAGAGGGCAGTCAATGTGCTATGGAATGGCCTAAAGCCATGTTGGCAGTTTGCTAGTAGGTTATTTTGTAGTAAGTGGTTAAGTAGTTATTTGTGAATACATTTTTCCATTATCTTAGCTAATGGAGAGAGTAAAGCAATAGGACAAAAGTTAGAAACTCAGTAGAAGGTCCACCTTTATGTAGAGGGATGATGTGGGATACTTTCCATAAAGTAGGGATTTTGCCTTCTGAGATTGTTCTGTTAATAAGGATAAAGACGGTAAAGTCTATGGCTTTTGCAGCAATTTGTAGGTATTCAGATGGGAGATGGTCAGCCGAAGGGGTGCAAGGTTTCAATTTTTGAAGTAGCTTACAGATGAGAGATGTAGATACAGGTTGTATTTGAAAGGTAGGAGATGAAGTCTTGGAGGTATTTAGTGGGGAAGCAGTGAAGGGTGGTAAAGAATTGGCTAGGGTTTGAATGACTTCTGTAAAGTAGTTATTAAAGGCATCAGGGATCTGGTTGGAGTTGTTATGGTTGAAACCGGCTGGGTCTGGAGTAGTAAGGTGACCTGGCTGAAGAAGTTTGTTTATCCCTGACCAAAATTTTTGTGGAGTTTGTTGACTGGTTTGTTGGAGGTGAAGGTAGAAGTCTTTTTTGTCTCTAAGAATATCCTTCTTGGTGGCATTTCTTAGCTGTTTGAAGTGGAGGTGATCTGATGGACATTTGGTAGCCCAGATTTTATTTCTGAGGAGTATCTTTTGCCTAGATTGTTTTGTGAGCCATGGGGCAGATTTGGTTCTTATTCTAGTAGAGCGATATGGTGCATGGCAGTCAAGGATTTGAAGACAGTTAGTATTAAAGTACGTAACAGCCTCATCAATATCAAGATGGGTTAGTGGGGACCAGTCACATGCTTGCAATTCATTTAGGAAGCTGTCTGGATTAAAGAATTTTTTAAGCGGGAGGTTTTGAGATTATGAGTAGTTGGAATATGGACTTTTTGTCTAATAATGTAGGTAAGCATATGGTCGCTGATATCGTCAGGAAGGGTTCCTGGAGTATAAGTTTCAGGGTGGCTATTAATAAGGATCCAGTCCAGAGTAGTTTCCTTACTGCTAGGTTTGTGGATTCTAGTAGGAGTTGTTATTAATTGTGAGAATCCAAAGAGGTTTATGTGGTTGGTAGGGTTAGGAGAACTGCAGGTGGCCTAGTCGATGTTAAAGTCACCCAGTACAATGGTCTCCTGGGGTAGTTGGGTAGAGAGGTAACTAAGTAGGTCTTCAAGAGTATTGGTATTATTACCTGGGGGGAGATACATGCACATTAGATAGCTAGATTTGGAGTTATTGATTTGGAGTTTGGTAGTTAGGATTTCATATTTGGTGTCTGATGATGGAAGCACACTAAAGGGGGGAAATTTGGAGGTTAGATTTATAGAGAATGGCTATACCTCCACCTTTTTTGATTTTACGGTCACATCTAAGGATGCTATAGCCAGGAGGGGTGATTTCCTGGTCTACAGTAGATGGTTTTAGCCAAGTTTCTGTAAGACATAGAATGTCAATTGAGTGCACATCAATGAGAGCATGCAGGTGGGAAATTTTATTGTTAATACTTCTAATGTTAAGGTGAGCTATCAAGAGGGAGTTAGATGGTTTAGTTAATGTAGAAACCATAGGTACTGTTAAATTGTCAAGGTTATTGGTATAGTCAGTATTGGGGCCAGGGTTTGGATGAATATCACCGTCTAGGAGAGGGTGTTGCTGGTGGTATTGTTTAGATTTAAGGAGTTTATAGAGGTTACTAAAAGTCTTTTTGGTAGTGAAGTAAATAATGTGGGTTGCTCTGTGATATTTCGGTAGTATATAGTTGGAGGTACAGGTTATGTTACTGTGGTTAAGGGAATAGATGAAAGAAGATGGTAAAGTTTGTTGGATGTAATGGTTTTGTTCAGGTAGAGAAAGATATTCAAAGGAGGTGAGTGAGTAAGGTATAGTAAGACAGGCTATTGTGGTAGTTAAGAGTAGTATGTTTGTGAAAAGAGTTTTATTTATTGGGGCCATAGTAATAAGTAGATTTTAGTAGGGAGTAGTTAGTGTTAGTAGGTGATGTAGAAAGTAGGAGAGAGTGTTTCAAGAGATTGAGCAGGGTTTAAAATATGCAGGTAAGAAATTATTGGAGGTTTGGATAGGAGGTAGAATTGGGAAGTAGTTAGAGCAGTGGATGGTTAGAAAGGAGAGGGAGTAGTTCAAAAGAGAGTTAATTAGTACAATTAGGAGCGATAGGGGAGTGGCCTGGTGATGAGGAGGTATGTGATAGGATGAGAAAAATGGGGGAGTGGTCAGTGAAGTATAAGTGTATGACTACTGGGAGTGGGTGGAAATTGGGGGTAGGGTAGGGGAGAGGAGTGAGCCCGCAGGGCGAACGGAGCAGGGTAGAGCCAAGAAGACCAGTGCAAAGGAAAAACAATCAGAGAGGTAGGGAGGTGAGGGCAAGTAAGGTATCTATGCTGTAAGGGACTATGAAGTAAGGGAGTAGAGAGCTGAAAAAGGGTATAAAGTAGTGGCAAAGGGACATGTAATGTAGGAGACTGAGGCAAAAAGACTTAGAATCTAGTTTAATAACCCAGGCTAGAATGCTGGTAAGTAATGGGAAGTTTAAGGGTACTACTGCCCTCAAGTGGACACTCTAGGTACTGTTAAATAATGCTCTTTCAAAAGTAGAACGAGTAATAGTGAGGGAAATAGGAGAAGAGAGAAGAAAAATAGCAATGAGTAGCAATAAGTAGATAAAAATAGATAAAAGGAGTGCATTTGTGTAGGATCAGCAGTAGTAACTGTACTGTCCATCGGCATGGGTGTCATGAAGTTCGCCACTTCTGTCTTAAGAAGCATGAAGTTGGCTTTGGAGAAATTTTTTACCATGGTTTCCTTAAAGGGGGGTGGGGGCAGGATGTGGATATCAAGGGTGATTAGCTTATGGTCAGATCGGACTAATGAGGAGTCGCCTTCAGGTGTGGAACACCATCACTCATGTTGGTAATGACTAGGTCTAGGATATTGTTGCCCCTGGTGAGGATGTGGATAAGTTGATCCAGGGCATTGGAGTTTATGAATTCCAGAAAGCGTTGAGCTAAGGAGTTGGTACACGAGTAGTTTTCCCAGTTAATGGTGGTGTAGTTGAAGTCGCCCATTATTTGGGTGTTTGGTTGAACCCTAATATTTTCCAGTACATCAAGAAAAGAGGAGTGGGAATCCTGGGGCATGGTGGGGGATCTGTAGCAAACTATAATTTGGATTGCAGTTTTGCCCAGAGTTAGTTGCACTTGGATAACCTCAGATGCATTATGCTGAGCAACTAGACTGGAGGTGTGGATATCCTTAATGAATATGGGCACACCTCTGCCTTTGGTGTTTCGGTCCAGGTTACATGGTCGAAAAGTGTGGTATGAGTTATAGCCTGGTAGTGCAGGGGTGCTCTCTGGAGCCTTGAACCAGGTCTCAGTCACTGCACAGATATCAATGCTCTCCATTTTAAGGAGTGCCTCGAGTGAGTGCATTTTGAGATTTAGACATCTAGCATTGAGTAAGTAGCATTACCCTCAGTTTTTGCTTGCCTGTTCCTGTTACGATGGTGAATTTGTTATTTGAACCTTGTCTAAAACAGGCACTATAGGGGCAGCAAAAGCCTTAGCCACTATCCAGAATTACAGGGGCGACAGGTGCAGGCCATCTGTGGCAAAGCATCGTGGTCTGTCGACCATGTCATCCCAAGCAGACAGATACTGGATCCCCTTAGAATGACATCAGAAGCTAAGCCAATTGTTGAAGTCAATCATTTTGTCCTTGTACTGCAGTATCATTCGGGGTGATGGCAGAATGCTACTCAGGGCTAGGGCCATACCTGCCTGGGCTACAAGATCGGAGAGCCCTTCCATGTCTCTTTTCATGTAGTCCAGGGAGGTACATAACAGGTCATTCACACCAACATGGACAATGACAGAGTCATATTTGTACTTGTGGAGTGACCTGAGTGCGTGGGTTATGTTGTGGATCCTGGCACCCGACAGGCAGCTGACAGTCACCTTCTCCTTGTTCAGCCTGGTGAGTGGGACATCAGTGTGCCTGACTATAGAGTCACCTTTGACTAGTGTGTTGGGTACGTTGTTTTGCCTTATTGGCTGTGGTTGAGTGGCACATTGAGTCTGTGGGCTATGTGTCATTTGGGTTGTGTTGGGGGATGGAGGTTGCTTGCATTTCTGCTTTGCTGGTCTCTGTTCCTTAAACAGATTTTTATTGAGAGCCTCCACGAATGTTTTTGTGTTACTATGTATGGATTTTGGTGGTGTTGATTTAGTGAGACTATTTGATGAGTGTGGTGTGGTGCAAATGTTTACCTTCTCCTCATAACTGTCAAGTTCAGTCTTGGTTGGAGAGAGCTATACCTCCAGTTTGGCTAGATAAGTGCATCTCTCACAGGTTATAGTGTTGGGAGGTAGGAGGAGAGGGTTGTCTGTATACATGAGGCAATTTCTACATTGCCTCAAGATGCCCAGATTCATCAGAGAGACAGGAGAGAAAACTGGGAGCTGACCCTTGGACATGCCTGAATAAAAAACTATTTCCCTCTAGATAAGTGAGGAAAGTGAGTACAAGAGCTATGTAATGCATAATGTGGTAACAACCCTAACTCCACCATAATAACTACTACATGTTTGTAATAATCACATTTAGGCATGACAGCAGAAAACAATGCAGCAGGAAACAGCTAGTTAACTAAGGTATATACACCTTACTAATTGCCTGTTCTGTGCCGCACAGAAAAGCTCTGTCATGCTGCATAGCAATTGTCTCCCTTGTGTGGAATATCAGTATTCGTAGTACACCATTGGGTGCTGTGCATAGTATATCACTGTGCACTGTACACTGCTATGTGATGTGCATAATATATTACTGTGTACTGTACATAGTGTACCACTATCTATTTTGCGTAGTACATTACTGTGTAAGGTACATAATGCACCACTGTGAACTGTGCATAGTGTACCACTGTCTACTGTGCATAGTACTTTTCTGTGTATTGTGTCCAGTGTAGCACACTATACAGTGTGTAGTGCATTACTACATACTGTGCATAGTGCATCATAGTGTTCTGAGTATACTACATCACTGTGTACTGTACATAGTACACTACTATGTATATTGTGTATAGTATATTACTATGCACTGTACATACTGCACCATTGTGTACAATGCATAGTGTGCCACTATCTACTGTTCATACTACTTTTCTGTGTACTGAGTCTAATGTACCACAGTATACAGTGCATAGTGCATTACTACATATTGTGCATAATGCATCACAGTGTACTGACTATACTATATCACTGTGTCCCATACATAGTACACTACTATGTACTGTCCATAATATATTACTGTGTACTGTATATAGTGCAACACTGTGAACTCTGCATAGTGTACCACTACCTACTGTGCATAGTATGTTTCTATGTACTGAGTCTATTATACCACAGTATAAAGTATGTAGTGCATTACTACATACTTTGCACAGTGCATCGCAATATACCTACCATACTAAATCATGGTGTAATGTGCATATTATGCCATTGGTCACCCTCTTGTGTGGCATAGAAGTGTGCATAGTACACCACTAGGTGCTGGGTATATTATATCACTGTGTACTGTGTATACTGCACCACTGTCAACTATGCATAGTACATTACTGTATACTATGCATAGCTTTCTACTGTCTACTTTGCATAAAGACATTAGACAAAATAGTAGACAGAGACAAATGACAGTTGCAATATTGAAATGCTGATGAAAAATTAATAACATCCCTATGAAACATATTACATACAAAGGTAACTAGTAAAATGTTATATGTATGCATGAATTTGATTTTGTGCATTAATATGATGGCTTGTATCCAGGAAGTACAGCTTAAAGCTTTCTTTCATCATGCACTAAAAATAAAAGTATGGAAACTCATTTAAGAATGAGAAAACAATTATACTTTGTAGAAAATAAGTATGCCCATCAAAATAAGTTTTTATGAAATCAAATGGCATAATTAAACAGAAATTATTTTAAATGATATGACAAAAATGAAAATATTGATTGTTTTTTACCAGTTTATGTTTAATGAAAAAAGCCATCTGTTATGCCTAGGACCTCTGAAATGAAAAGTACGAGAAGGATGCAATCAGGTATCATTGATGCAATCAAGTATCATGCCATTGCTTTGCTATGAGCCTCCATTGTCTTACTCGTGATAAATAAGGTCCATATGTGGTTACAGTTGTTATTTCCCAGTGGTGCTTTAAATGTCTAACAATAACTATTGTGACAGCCCCTGAACAATACATGAACTCTATGCTCATTAATTTGAGGTGAAATATGTTGAAATAATAGTACAAAGGGATTTCTGCATGAAATCCTTCTTGGGAGACAGCAACTTAATACATATTAAATGATCCATGTGGAAATCATATAATCAAGGGCACTTTCATTATTTCATGTGGGAATATTTTAATTATAAAAATGATCAAAGTAATTTTCTTCACAAATTAAAAGAAGTTGCTAAAAATGAAAAGAGAGTAAGTATTTAGGGAACATACAACAAACAAGCATAACCTATGAAAGACCACACCACTGTAATAGTTTACAATCAAATTAATGTAAAAAACTGAATTACAGAGGAATTCTTAAATTGTTCTTTAATACTGTTTTTAATAATTGTGACAACTATTTCAAACTAATAACAAAACACCACTCAGCAAATCTGTATTCTTCAAAAAAATTTCAGTGTGGAACAAAATTCAGCTTTGCCTTCTAAACTGAATTTGGATTAAAGCTTGTCAATCACTTTACAACTTACATGTATTAGTACTTCGAAATACTGACATATATACATGCACGAGCTCTGTAATGATCACTAAGCTTTACAAGTTCTAGAATATTATTTTTTCAATACTTCCTTGTAAATCAGCTTGAGCACACATGCACAAATCTCTGTGCATCTGTCCAACCACCTATACTCACATGCAACTGTTTTTTTTCTATCTGTCTATCTATCTATCTATCTATCTATCTATCTATCTATCTATCTATCTATCTATCTATCTATCTGTCTAACTATCTATCTATCTGTCTATCTCTATCACTATCTCTCTCTGTCTTGGAGTGTTTTGCTCAGTCACACTATCTCCATCAGTAGATGAAATATCCATCTATCAATTTATTTACAAAGTGCCACTTGTCTTCTTGAAACACAAGTGGTGAAACCATACTAAGATATAACTTCTATTTAGAAAATGTTGCTTTGCTTCAAATTTGCTAACAAAGGCTGAGGCAATAATTTGATATTTGTGTATAAATATATAAATACATATATATCTATCTATATATATATATATATATATATATATATATATATATATATATGTGTGTGTGTGTGTGTGTGTATGTATATATATATATATATATATATATATACACATATATATATATATATATATATATATATATATACATATATATATCTATGAGATCCATACAGATCCCGAATGCACTTTCCACTGAAGCAGAAATCACTGAGCATACTTAACTGAAAGTGCTGTTCATTGAAGCAGCACTTTTGGATAAGTATGCTCATTGTGCCGGTCATACTACCATGCGGATAAGGGAAAATTCCCTTTTCCCCACTGTAGTGTGACCTCGGATAGAGAATATTAAAGTGGGGGGGTGTGAGGGGTGCATAGAAGTAGGTTTAGTGTTGTTTTATTTTTTTTTTCAAACATACTTTACCATAAGCGCTTTTTCGGTGAAAGCACTTTTGGTAATGTATGTTCGGTGATAATGGCTTCGGACTTTTGATCTTTCAATCAAAATATATATATATATATATATAGGTTCCTGTCAGAGTTTGAAATTCCTAAAACCTCGAATTCCATATGGTCGAGACGATATGATCGAGGTTTTAGAACTTTGGAATTCTGAATGGAGAGCTGCATACAGAGCGGAACAGGAGATTTCCCTTTTCCTCACTGTAGTGCAATCTTGGAGTTGGTATATTTAAGTATCACGGCTGTGGGGGGTGCAGGTGGGCTTGCCCCCTGTATAAATGTTGAGAAAGTTTTTTTTTTTTTTTATTTCAGAATGTTGAGATTCCGAAACTTTGATCATATGGTCTCGACCATATGAAATTCAAAGTTTTGGTAATTCGACATTAAGAAGTGAATATATATATATATATATATATATATATATATATATATATATATACATACACATATATGGATTCACTTCAAAATCTTGAAATTCAGAAACATTGAATTTCATATGATTGAGACCATATAATCAATGTTTTGGAATACTGAAATTCCGAAACAAATCCAAAAAAAAAAGAAAAAAAAAAAAAAAACAATTTAAATGTTTCTGCATCCCCCAAACCCGTGCTACTTAAATATTCCAACTCTGAGATTGCACTACAGTGAGGGAAAGGGAAATCTCCCATTCCGTGCTGTATGCAGATCTCTGTTCACAATGTCAGGATTCCAAAAGTTTGATCATATGGTCTTGGCCATATGAAATTCGATCTTTCAGGATTTCGGCATTGTGAAGCGTTCCTATATATATATATATATATATATATATATATATATATATATATATATATATATATATATATATATATATATATATATATATACTTGTCTTCTCTGAATAACTGCTTACCCAAAGGTGATTATATCAAGATGTCAAGTAGCAGACAATATGGGTATGAAGCTCCTTACATGAGAAGCAGGAAGGAAGGGGACTTGAACTGTTACTTAAAACATAATTTTTATACAAATGTCCATTTGCAATCTTTAGATCATAAATGCATTTGATTTGGAACCCTTGATATGTTTTCAGAGATCTCTCTATCTATCTTGCAAGCTAGCTTTATAGCAAGCTATCTGCCCATCTCTCTTTTTAGCTTTTTTTTTCTTAAATGGAAAAGGGCAAATATACATTATTCCTTTATTTTGAAAGGCTGTTTAGAAAAGGTGCAGTACAGACCACAGTACATATGTATAACAGGTTTCTATACCAAGTGCATCATATCTCTGCAGTTGTGAATGGCTGCTTCAGCAATACTATAAAAAATCAAACAAAATAAGGTATAATACAATTCAGTAGAGATAGCAATATTTTTTCATTGTTACAGATATTATGCAAAACAGTAAGCATATTCACAAAGCAGAGGGGGAGAGAGAGAGAGAGTAAGACATTGCAGATATGAATGTATGTGTATGGTTAACCTTATATACTCAGAACAGTTTAACTGCAGAATGGATTATAATGATGATAAGTAAATGAAGCGAGTAATGGAGTATTAATTAAATAATACATCATTACATTGAGAAACACTGGGTGTAAAGATATGGTGAAGGGGCTAGTTTATAGAAAAAAAAGATGTATGTGGTATTAGCAGGCTGAGGTAAGCTAACAATTGTATAAACAAGTGAAATGAGGTAGAGATAATACAGAGATAAATGGAGATGAAGGTATAATATGACTAGGGACTGTAAGGATTATTAACATTTATTTATTTTATTTATTTATTTTACATTTGTTGACCGGGCTAGTCCAACTGGATATATGTCCATTTTCAGTAGAGGCCTGGGGAGAAAAGCTCCAAGACAGATCCATTATACCAATATGTATAAGGTTACAAATTCAAAACAGTGTTTGTAAGGTTACAATCAAGTTAACATAGCAGATGATACAAAACATTTTACAATACATTGCAGAGCAATATTTACAATAACATAGAACAAGATATTCACATGAGGTAGATTAAACTTTTTTCAGGTTTACAATTCCTGAGAATGGTTGCAGAAGAGTATTTATAACATATTAAACAAGATATCCATATGAGGTAGATTATAACTATATGCAGGTTTACAATTCTTGCAAAGTTTGCAGTAAAGAGCATTGAATTAAAGTCAGAATGGAGTTAGGAGAAATTTAGTCACAGAGGTAGTGGGTTAGTCAGGGTTGGTGCAAGGGCATAACCAGTGTGTTCTAAGGTATATTTTGAGTTTTTGTTTGAAGGGGGATTTTCCAAATGTCAGGGATGCTTCCCTCGTTAGTAGTTCTATTAATCAGGATGGATATCGGGTAAGCTACTTCTTTAGCTGCTTTTTGCAGGTATTTGGCTGGGATCTGGTCAGCAGAAGGAGTACAAGGCTTAAGTTTTAGAATGAGTTTATAGATAAAATTAGTTAAGGTGGGTAGAAATCGGAAGGTAGGAAGACAGCTGGGAGAAGAGTTAAGAAGACTGGATCAATCAGGAGCTAGCTGACTGGCTAGTGATTGGATAGCCTCTGTGAAGAAGGAATTAAAAGCATTGGCAGTTTGGATATGAGTCTCATGTTTTGCACCTGTTGGGGTTGGTGTTCTGGAGTTACCTGGATAAAGTCTATTGATACTTGCTCAGAATCTTTGAGGATTGTTTTGGTTTGTTTGTTGCATTTTACAGTAAAAGTTTTTTTTGTCATGTTTCTCGTATGTCTAAAGATTTGTTGATCTGATGTATTTTTAGTAGTTCACCACCTAGACCAGGCTTTATTTCTGAGGAGGATTTTTTTCTTGGTTTCATTCGCAAGCCAGGGGGCAGGTCTGGACCTAGTTCTGTACGTTTAGGTGCATGCTGGTCTATGACTTCTAAGAACTTAGAGTTAAAGTATTTGACAGCCTGTTCAAGTGGGAGGGTTTTTAATTGAGACCAATCACAGGCACTGAGTTCACTCTGGAAAAGGTGTTGGTTAAATTGCTTGTTGGTCTGTATAGTCCTATATGATGTTAGGGGAGAGGTATCAAACTTTTGCCTGACTATATAGGTCAAGGAGTGGTCACTTACATCATCAGGGAGGATACCAACTGTGTAGTTTTGGTGGTAGTTATTAATAAGGATCCAATCCAAAGTGCTCTCTTTTTTTTTTTGGTTTGTTTATTCTTGTTGGGGAGGTAATGGTCTGAGAGAAGCCTTGAAGGTTAATATGAGAGGTAGGATGTTCAGTATTGATGTTCTTCCAATCTATATTAAAGTCACCTAGGATTATAGTTTCTTGTGGGAAGGATGTTGAGACCCAGCTAAGAATATCTTCTAGTGCACTGATATTGTTTCCAGGAGGTAGATAGATACAGAAGATATATAAGGATTTACTAGAGTTAAGCTGTAATTTGGAAATAAGGACTTCAGCATGGTTGTCTTTTGGTGGGTTATAGGGTATATAGGTGACTTGTAGTCCATCCTTAAAAAGAAGTGCTACTCACCCTCCCTTTCTTTTTATAAGGATATGTCTAAATATGTTATAACCTGGTGGGATAATTTCATTATCATGTGTTTTAGGTTTTTGCCAAGTCTCTGTCAAGCAGAAAATATCAAAAGAGTGTACATCAAGGAGAGCATGAAGATGGGGAACTTTGTTATTCACACTTTGGATATTGAGATGTGCTATGAGGAGAGAGTTGGGGAGTTTGTTGGGGATCAGAGGAACAGAGGGATTGTTGGTGAGATGTCCAGTGGATAGGACATTAGGTGGGCCAGGATTAGGATGTATGTCTCCATCCTGTAAGGAATGCTTTTTTAGTGAAAGCAAAAGATAATGTATGTTACTAATTTGGTAACGGAATTTCTTTGTTGTTAGGTTATTGTATTTAATGTGGGCAAATATGTGGTATTTACCTAGTATGTATCTAGGTGCAGATGTAATAGTGATATCATTATGGGTGAATGTGAAAGTGTGTAAGACTGTTTTCTTGGATAGTTAAATTGAGAAATATGTGGGTGTTCATAGGAGGTTATCAGATATGCTGAGGTTAGTACAGATATGAGTGTGGCACAGAGTAGTAATTTAGGTAGGGTTGAGGAAGTTTCGGTAGACATGATGGCAAAATTGGTAAGGAAATAGTAGGTAGTTAGCAAAGGCCTAGGACAGGAAGAGAAGTATAAGTTTGAGTTAAGATTGTAATTAATTAGGGTTAGAGAATGATTAAATGAAGAGTAGGTGTGGCTCAATTATCTAGGATTGTGGGACCACCTGATTTGTTGTGTGTGTAGGAGAGTGTGGCTTTTGAAGTATAAGTTTAGGGCTACTGGGAGTGAGTGGGATTTGGGGGTAGGGTAGGAGAGCGGAGTGAGCCCACAGGGCAAACGGAGTGGGAGAGACAAGAGAAGGAAGAAGCATATGAGGAACAATCAGAGAAAAAGTGCTTTGAAGGAAGGTAAGTAATGTAGGTACAAAGAGAGGTAGGCAGAGTGGCGGGAGGGATGGTAGGAGAAAGGTGCTAAGGTAGTAATAAAACTTAGTGAACTGAAGAGAAGCAAAGTACTGGACACGGAATTCTGTGAGGAATATGCTATAAGGTAGAGGGATTGGTAGAGCTGGGTAATGGTGCCACCTAGTGGACAAAGTCAGTAATTACAGAGGTAAATTATAAGTGGGGTAAGTCTGGTCAAGGGAAGGCGGGAGAGGCTATTTTATGGAATCTATTTCAAAAAATGTTGTAGGGAAAAATACAAACTACAAGGTATGGCTGCAGGCAGTCCTGGCTTAGAAGTGTCCTTTAAACCACCTACAAGTAATTAGTACTGCTCTATACATTTCTGAAAATGTAGGAAAATAACTTACTTTCTTGCTTCCCATATTGCTATTAGGGAACAAGGGTAGGAGACACTGTAATGAAGCAGCCGGTAGGAGAGGGTCCTTAGTCTTCAGGCAAGAGGAGTCAAGTGTCCAAAGGCAGGAATATTGAGATTAGAGAGCTAGGTACTTGTTGGAATGGAATCAAATGAGAAATAAATAGGTAAAGGAGAAAAAAACGACTTTAGTACAGCAATAGTAAGCAACATTTGCCAAGCAGATAATTGCACATTTCCTAACAACACTATGACTGTAAACCACAAAATAGGTTAATAATCTTTGCAAATCTTAGCAAGTGTGAAGGTAAAAAGCTTCAGACATTTGTAAAAAAATGAAAAACTATCAGTAAGAGACAAGCAGCAATTAAAATAGCCTACTGCAAAAGGTCTCTTAAGGCAGTTATATTCTATCAGTAATGAAAGCAGTTAGTCGATCAAGACAGAAGACAATATATGTTAAGTCTATCAAGCATACAGAGACATTGGGAATACAGATATGCTATATGATCCCTTAACTACTATAGGTAAATAAGTTTAAACTTTGTAATGGGTATGGTTGTAGGCTTGCTAATAAAGCGTTGTATCAGTAGACTTTTCAATTATGGAGAATAAGGTTCTACTACTGAAAGTGGTGTATCGGCGCTAATTGCGAGTAACAGAAAATGTTAAGGCAGTGGCCTATATCGCTTCCACAAGGGAAACATAGTTACAATCAAGACTGTGCCATCAGGTGAGGCTGTCTTACATATTATACACAATGTAAGCATAGGATTTACCTTACATAATAATACGGTCAGCTTATAAGGCGGACTAGATAGCTTCACTATAAGGGAACCTAAAGTAGCACTCTGTAATAGTAGGAAATAAACCTAAGGATAAAAACTAAACAATGCTCAGGCAAAAAATAAACTAATTAAAATGACGTTCCTATGGAGACCTACTGAAACGTTAGCATCTAGCGGCAAGTGGTGTTTAACAGGTATTGTCTCCATGTGGGTATTAGAGAAAGCAAGCAATCGATTGGCTATAACTCATGTTAAAAACCATGTACCATAATGGCAAGTACATGAAAACACAGTTGCAAATCCCAATGTAACAGTTAAAAAAGAAAGACTAACATCCAAGCAATTACAATGGCATTACTAAACAAGAATAAGGTACAATATATGCAATTGTACTTATGGTAGTTAAAGATGCTGGGGGCCAGGGATGGACAGCAGCTTGGGCTCTTGATATAATAAGGAAAGCGTTGCAAAGGGCTGCAGGTTTTTAAGGGATAAGAGAGGATGTGAGGTGGGAGGGGCATAGACCTGGAAGTAGGGTAGAGTCAGGAGCGGCTAAAGCAGCTACAAAGGGGGAAGGGTTATTACAAGGTAGACTGAGGCTGTATACCTGCAGGAGAAAGAGATACAGAAATGGACTCAAGGGGAAGGGTTGTCTCACAGTAGATTGAGATTGTACACCTTAAGGAGAAAGAGAGACAGTACTGGATGGAAGAGGGAAGTAAGTAAGCATAAAAATTAGACAGTAGAGGGATGTCAGAAAGGGAAACTAGTCCACAGAGGCTAATGGGTTAGGGGGCAGGAGTACTAAGAGATAGAGGTAGAGACAAGAGAAGGAAGAAACATATGAGGAACATGCTGGCTCTTGAGAGAGATTACAGGATAGCAGAGACCCAGGAGTTGGTTTAGACTCAAAGATGGTGCCTCAAATTTGGAAAGGGTTAGTTTTACACCTTATTGTTAACAGTCAGTAACCCTAGATAATCATTAGGGCAAAGGTCATATCAGGGTTACATATTAGATGTTGAGTACAGATCAAGGTAGATCAGGTAAGAAACAAGAATGAATCACCATCACCATCAGCTTCCTTCTTCCTATTTTGTACATTGGGACAAGACAATGTGTCAACTGTTTTCACTTCTCTTGATTCAGTGACTATTTCCTATCTTTTTTGAAAGTCATATCTGTGTGCTTCAGGTCTTCTATCACACAATCCATAGGTTCATAGACTCATAGGTAAGTCCAAGGCTAGCTGCTGTTGTGGGCCATTTTAAGCCTAGCCACTTTCTCTTTTTGTGCTCAGACTAACCTAGTTCATTTGGTTAGAGACTGGCCAATTCCCATTTCTTTACTAGACATCCTTGTTTCCTCTTACCTTCTTCTTGACTCTTCCAAATCATCTTCAACAAATTGTCTTCTTCTTTCCTAAACATGTGCCCAGACCACAATAATCTGTTCTCTTTGACCTTTTCTACAATTGGAGATACTTTGACTTCTGCTCTGATGTTATTATTTCTTTGTCTGTCTCACAGTGAGCATCCTACCACCTACATAAAGTACTTACTTTCCAGCACTTCTAGCTTCCTCAGCTACTCTAACTTCACTATCCAAGCTTCTCGACCATACAGAAGTACTGCTCACACCACTGTTTTGTGCACCTTGGTTTTCAGCTTCTTTGGCATTTTTCTGCCACTCACTACTCCTAACTCTGTTCTAGTTGGCTGCAGCTCATATGATTCTAGCACTGACCTCCTTTTACAAATTTTCCTTCTCCTCAGCCACACCTCCCAGAAACCTGAAGTTGCAAACCTGTTCCACTATTTTCCCTTCTATCTAAGTTTTCAGCTTCTTTTGATTTCTTCCATTTGCTATCATGACAGCTAGTCTGTATTTAGTTTCATTCCATGTGCCTTCCATTTTGCATTCCATTTCCCTATCAGTTACTGAAATTCCTTTTCAGAGTCTGGTTGTAATGCTACATCATCTGCATACAGCAATTTTGTTGATCTGTACCCTCTAACCTATTTGCAAATGTAGTCCATCAATAGCATGAACAGCAATGGGCTCAGAGTTGAAATTCGATGTGCTCTCATACCCACTTGGAATTCCTCTGAGAGTCTGAACAATATTTATACTATTGTCATTGGGTCCTTGTAGATAGACTGCATTAATTCTACCAATACTCCTGGAACTTTAAACTATTGCACAACTGCCCAAACGAACTTTCTTGCAACCTTGTGTTATACTTTCTCCAGGTCTGGGAATGCCCAGTTTGACTTTTTCCTCACCATTATCTTCTTCGTGACTATCTATTTCACTGCAAACAGTGAGTCAGTTGTGTTGCATCCTTATCTGAATCCAAACTACACATCTCCCATCCTATTATCTACTAGATTCCATATTTGTTTATAGATCAACCTCTCCTGCACTTTCATGTAGCTTGATAGGAATTTAATACCTCCGTACTGCCCACAGTTATGGATGTCCCCTTTATTCTTGTACACTAGCTTTCTATACTGAGTGCAATTCCCCCTTTAAGATGCCTTTCACTAAACATATCAAACCATTAGCAAGATATCAAAGTTTCCTAATCAAAAGGATCACGGACATAATGTCTTTGAGCAATCAAGAGAGGCTGGAAGCTCGGTCCGTTTCTTCAATGTATTATAGATTTTTGAGGGGGAGAAGACATTTACTGGACCATTAGAAATCCAGTTGTCCTGGATATTCTGTATCTTCACAACTCCAATAACTCCATCAATACTAAAATCAAGAAGCCTAAATCTTCACAAAAAGATGAATAAAATACAATGGAGGAACAGGTTTAAAATCCATCGCCTTCCATACCTCTGAAACTTCCTATGAATGTTATGCAGTGTGACTTACTAGCTTCCTTTAAGCATGATTTATGCGACTGACTGGATATTCCCAAATATACTTTGGAAATGATTGGCGTGGCCCTCCTGGAGAAAGGAGGTTTAGCCTGAGGGATGGTACTATCAAGGTGAAAATGGTCATAAGAATCAATGGCCTTGGAGTATTTATGAAATCTGTGAATCTATGAAACATTGCATTTAAATCATGCATGATAACCTAACCATTTGGTAAAGTTAAATACTTCTTGCAAGCTGTGCATTTTGATATGTTTATAAAAAAACAACTGATTAAATTGTATTGTTTTGAAACATTCTTTTCCTGACATTAGACTACACGTTGATGTTCTGATTTTATAAATGACACATTATTATTTTTTTCATAGACTAAATGCTTCTTTTATGAATGAAATCATACCTGCAATGGAAAGGCATTCACATTTAAAATCAAAGTCTGGGATATGCAGCTCTATTATCTCTTTCATTTCCTCTCACAAATTGTGTATTATTATTTCTTCTTCTTGTTCTTCTTGCCTTTATTTGGATTTTACACTCACTTGTTTCCCACTTTTTCAGAGCTTGTCAGCATTAAACATCTGCCTGCATGGATGTTACAGCCGAAATGGGAAACACACTTTGATGAGGATTAGAACATTTAAATTCAGATGAGATATGGCTCAGATGGAATGTGATAAAAAGTGTTTTCAGATACAAGACTACAGATGTATAATACAGGTGTTCATGATTAGATCACTGTTGCAGTAGCCTAAGCAATATAAGACATCCTGCCAAGGACCAGGCCAGGTGTCCAGCTTCCAAAGCTTTATGGTGTCTTTCACACTCCCTCACTACTGAGCAGGTTGAGGACATCAGTTTAACGTCAATGGCTATAGTAGCAAAAGTTCAGAACTGTTTTTGCTGTTGAAGTATGCTCTTCATTGTGGGCTTCAGGTGATTTACTGTTCTCTCTACTCCAAAGGTGGGGAGATAAGTAACCTATTGAAGATTACCTTCCACCTCATGTTTTTTTTCCTCTCAAAAACATCTTGAAGGCTAGAACTGGTCTTTTTTGTGTTTTTCACTGAAAATGTTATCTTGTAATAATTTTTGGTCATTCTTTTCTAAAGGGAACACCTTGCAAATAACTATTTGCAAAGAGAAAAATGTTTTACTTTTATGACAAGTCTTATGCCTAGGGGCTAGGAGTTCTGTTTAGGGGTATTAATTTAACAAAATTTACCTCAACACTTATTTTTCCTGTCAGAGTGTTTCTTCAACTCCCCTAAACTCTGCTAACTGCATGTCAGACACTTTTTTCATTTGACAGACAGTTCTAGTTCCCTCTGGGGATTCCCTTGTAAATTGTTACTTTTTGTGGACAGAAGTATTACTTTTCTGTCAAAGTTATTTCCTAGGGGTTGGGAGTATTGGGTTTGGTGGTAGTCACTAAAAAGTGTTACCTCAAAACTTAGCTTATTTCTTAGGAGGTAAGGTTAACTTTTCCAGCTCCATTACCCATTGGTCAGACACCTTTAGCTGTTGACAGACTCTCCTTGCTCTCTGTTGGGATTTCCCTACAAATTGTTACTTTTTTGAGAAAAGTTTTACTTTTATATCAAAACTAGTATTTTGGGCTGGGACTAGTGTGTTTGGTGGCTGTCACTAAATACGTTTAGTTTAAAAATTAACTTTTCCGTCCGGAGTTTAGACTGACCTTCAAGTCTAAGCTATCCACTTGTCAAATATCTTTTGCAACTAGGACTCGGACCTGGCTCCTGGTAACCCAAAAGTTCAGAGACACAAGAAGAAAAAAGTTATCTGAGAGGCTTTGGTCTTTACACCTGTCCCCCTTCACTTCAGCTGCTGATAGGTGTCTACACTGTGGCCATCCGTTGCTCCTCAGGCCATTCATCACTTTCTCATGGTCCCTATGGTGCTACTCCTCTAGAAGCCACTATGGAACAAAAATCAGGCATGTCCTCTAGAGCTGTTCAGCTGCACTTTTAAGGTAGAAAAGAAGAACTCCTGTTGGCACTGGGGATGTGACCGAGAGATGCTCTTTCACTAAGCTGCTCTGAGGAGCTTTATTCTTTGGGAAGGAACTGTTCTCCAAGTAGTTCTTTTTCTAGAGAGATTTCCCAGGAAAAAAATAAATAAAACTAGACATTTTCTTTTCCTAAAGCAGATAAGGGGAATTGGCTGGGATTTGCTAAAAGCATATTTAAGGTCTTTCAGGCCTTAAATTGGAACAAAAAGTTATACCAGAATCCCAATAAAGATATGATTTGTTATAGGTTAACGTTCTTCTTCCTGTAAGCTGTTCCTCCTGTGTTGCCCTGGTTTGAAGATGCATTTCTTGCAGTCAGCAATTTAGCTGACAGCCATCCACCTGCATGCAGAAAGTCTTATAAATTAAATAACAGCCCTAGCCCCTCAAACTCATCTTTTCTGATGGCTTATTTTGTCAAATGAGAACAATTAATTGCTGACCTCTCTTCTTCTTCTTCAGAGTTTAAGGCATCTCTGAATTCCTTAGCATTCTCTGTATCTTAGATAAGTGGACATTCTGTAACATGGGCTTATGATATTTTTGATGCTGTTTTTAGAGCAGCTAGCATGGGACTGGGTGATTAAAACAGTTACCTGACTATAGTCTAAGGGTTTACCAGGGATGTCAAAGCTGAGATAGTTTATGCTCCTTATAGTTTCATAGGTTTGTAGATGTCAACTAAACTAGCTAGGCATTCCAAATCTCTGACAAGTTCTGGTGTCTTTGATAAGTGTAAGCAGTGGTTTTGGAGATTAAACATTTACAAGCAGAGGCCTGGTAGATGAACCATATACAGGCTGCCTGTGTTCATTAGAGACATCGGTGCCAAACTGGGGATGAATTTCCTGTCCCCCATCCAATCATCCAAGTTACACTTGAATTGGATTAGGGAAGAACTCTACTACACATGGATGGAAAGCTTGTTCCAGAGAAAGATTAGTCTTTAGGATACATACTTGTCTGTCTAGCAGGTCCTATTTATATCATGAGCACTGTTTAAGCCTTTAGAATGGGTAATTATAGTGCTGTTTGTTTTGTGAATGTGCATGAGGTCCTTCAGGGTGGGTCTGACAATTCCCTGTATGCTAGACATAGATCTCCTCTCAACAGCCTGTAGGAGACAGAATACAGGGGTAGGGCCTTGAAGTGGTCTGCATAGGACATGTTAATTATGCCCTGCATTCTGTTAGGAGGAACCTCTGTGAGCATTCCAATTGTTGGATATGCCTGGTTAGGTACATACCAAAGGGGGCTTTGTACTCAATAATAATTCTGATGAATGCTGAATACAGTGGAACAATGACCTCCTTTGGCCTAGATGCCATACTTTTGTTTATAAGTTGCATAACATAGAATGATATCCTCACTGCTGTGGTAGCATGATGGTTAAAGGCTAGATTACTCTCTATGTACTTCACCAAGTCCCTGACTACTAGGTCAACTCTTAGAGGTGTGTAGTCAATATGCTAGGTACCAGGGGGTGGATGACCTTCTAAAGGATACTATTATGTATTTCTTGGTATTTAGTTTTAGTCCATGGCTCTGACACCATTTATTTGTCTGTGTTAGCCCTTCTTTGAGAACATTTCTATCAGTGGGGAATTTAGTTAGCCAGAGGCCACTGACATTAGCATTGATTTCAGAGATGTAAATGACAAAAAGGAGTGGTCCCATGACCTCCTCTGTATAAAGAAGTGTTATTTGGTCCTTCCTCTACTGAGGTCCTTAAAAGATGTGATGAAATGGGAAAGTTATCTCATGGGACTATCCACCTTTTCAACCTTGTTTGCAAACTATGAAGCAAGCTTCTGCTTGTTCAGGTTCTTCTTTCAGGGGTTGGAATAAGTGTTCTTAGCAAGGTAATCAAAATTTCAGAAAGCTATGGCAGGGAGGAGCAAAGAAGAATGGAGGTCCTCTCAAAAGCAAGGACCATCTAAGAAAATAGGCGTATATGTCCCCCAGGTATTTTCCCCTACCTCCTTCTGTAAAGCTGTCTCAACGTTTAGGCCTTTACTTACTCTTCCTCTGTGGCACCATATTAGTTTAGTTGCTTGGATATTACAACTCATTCTAAAGAGTTCCAACTAACCACAGAACTTCTTTCAAAGGGATTCCTCTTCATCCATTAATTCAAACCTTCCTTTTACCTCCTTTTCCATATTAGATACTTCTTAGGGGGTTATGGAATCTTTCCCTCAGAGCTAAGAAGGAAATGATTTATTCAAGAATCATTATGGTGCCAAAGAAAGAAGGAACCTGGAGATTTATCCTAGACCATTTTTCCTACCTCCTAGTTTTCTAGTAGCTAGTTTTAAATGTTGCTTATCATCACATTCCATTCTTTAAATGATTTCAAATGCTTATCAGTGTTTGATTTACATTTCCAGTTTTTGTTTTCCCCTCTGGCTTGCCAACAAGGTTTACAAGAGCTGGGATCCTGTAATAGTTCATTGAACCTTCCAGAGCATTCATATTTTGCTATAGTTATATGACTGGGTAACCATTAGAAATATCAGGACTCACTAGAGTGAGTCCCAAAACATGCAAACTGAATGGCCAAAAGACTGACAACATACACTGTCTGAAGTGGCTATTTCTCAAAATATTCCCTTTTCTCTGAGGTATGGCAATCTTGAAGTTGGTATATATTGGTGGATATCAGCTCGGGAAGGGTCTTGCCCCTCACATTGGAAGTGGTGCAAGGGGACTTGCCCCCCCACATAGGGAATGGGTACAGGGGAGATAGCACCATGCAAAAAAGAAGCTATCTTTAAGAGTCACTCCTTCTCTTTTTTTGGCCTTTTTTTGACTTGTCGGCACTCTGCATTTCGCATGCTGACATTTCAATAAGGAGCCAATGACTGCCTTACTTTTGCAGACTCTTTTGCAAGTGGTCAAGAATTCTGGTGTATAAAAAAACAAATTTTTTCACCCTGAGTTTTCAGGTAAATGTAGAACAATATTCTCTCATTCCATCACACAGGATAATGTTTCTGGGATGTCTTCTGGACATACCCCTCATAGTGGCTTTTTTTTAATTTATTTTATTTATTTCACATTTGTTGATCAGGCTAGTCTAACTAGATACATGTCCATTTTCAGTAGAGGCCCGGGGAGAAAAGCTCCAAGACATATACAAAAATATGGGGAGATAAGCTCCAAGACAGATACAATATACAACATAAAAAGTTGCAATAGTCCAAAGTTAAACAGCTGTTGGTAATATAAAGAACAGCACTCATCATAAGCATAACTCAAATAGTAATAGGCAAATATACAAGAGATGTTACTATATACATATATATGAATTGTCATGTCATAGTCTTTGGTATCTTAAAGGTAAGTCAGTAAAGGTGAGGAGTATTCATTAGTGTAAGGGAGGAAAGTTAGTCAGAGTTAGTACAGGGGCATAGCCAGTGGGTATGGAGGAATAGTTTTAGCTTCTGTTTAAATAGAGTTAATGAAGACAGAGTGTCAGAAAAATATGTATTAATGTGTGTATGCTTAATGCTAATTAGAAACCAAATAAGTTAACACGTTTTTCATTTTATTTTATATGCACTGTTTTATATATAGTTGAGTTTCATATGAGACTGAAAAGATGCTTTTTGAAACTGCAGTGTGCTTTCTGAAACTTGCAAGATGCCCTCTGACCTAGTAATTGCTAGCACAGCAATATTCATGTTTATGCCTTTTGGAAATGTACTTGAGAAGCAGGTGGTTATCTGCTAGGCCAGGAGAGAATGAATGAACAATGCTATATCCTGTAAATGTAATGATCTTAAACAATCAGCTCTGTTCGAAGTATGAGAACATGTGCAGCTGCAGAAGTTTAGAGATAGTGTAGACAAAGGATTGTTAGAGAAATGAACTGCTTGCTTTGTGCTTGAATTAGCCATAGTACCTTGAATGGTAACATTGCATGTATCTAACCAGTGGTAGCCAAGGCCACGTTGTTTTCCTTAGGAAGTTTCTCACAAAAATTGATAAATCAGCAGAATCTTATGAAAGCAATTATTAGTAAATGATGATGACAAAACTTGTGATTCACTACGTCAGCTTGGTAGGCAATGTCTTATTAGAAAGTGTATAAAAATGTAAGCATTTCTTGTTTCTAGTTAGACAAACTCTGTATTACCATGTTTTTGTCTCCTTGCTGCAAGATTAAAGTGCCTTAACCTGAACCTACCGTGTTTTGATCATTTTTAAAGTATATTTGTCCTTTGACAGTTTGGTCCTTCGGACCGGAAAGTACCTCTCACTCTAGGCCCAGGTCAGAATTGGGCCCGGTGGCACGTACCCGTACGGAGAATTGGCCACATCGGCCCTTCTGTTTTGAAAGACCTCCGACTAAATTGTCGTTCGAAAGAGGCCTGCCACTGTTTCTGATCTGGGATTGGAGGACGAGTCAACGTTCCGGCGGATCAACTCAGGTAAGGAGGAATTTACCTTTTTTTCTGTTTTAGATCAGGGACTTGTTACAGTACTGTTTTGTCAGGGAGATTTGCATGCGCAGATCAAGGACAAAAAGATTGCTGTCTTGTCATAGATCAGAGAAACAGAATAGGTAGACAGTTATTCTAAATAAACTGTGAAAAGGTGTAAAATCATGGTACCATGGGATAAGAAGGGTTACGTAACAATTTTTAGCTTAGCTAAGGCAACATGGAAAATCAGTGCACGAAAAGTTCCTGAGACCCGCCCCTAACCGAAGATGCAAAATATATGCAATTACAGTGTGCCGATAATGTTAAGTATTATACAAAATGGGTTGATAAATACAAATTTGATGGTAATTTAGATAAATCTTCACTTATTAAACTTGTTAGACAACACAACTTAAAACAGATGCGAAAGGTCAGCTAAAAAAGCAATGGCAATTAGGAGTCCCTCAGGCACACAGGTGGCTTGAAGAAGCAAACTGTAGGGAACAAAAGATTAAAAATTCAAAAGCAATGTTCTTAGATAAAGAAGATGATAACTTGGTAATAGCAACAGTCCCTCCTCTGCCCCTTCCGCTTCCCTTACCAGAATATGAAGCGAGTGGACAAGCTGATCCACCTCCGCTATACCCAGCAGTTCCTGCAAAATCAAAACCATTTGTCAGGGATCCTATCGAGACTAAATCTCGAGCACGCAACTTAAGAGGGGATATTGAACTGTGTGAAATAAATAGAAATTCATGAGCTATGAGTGAGGAAGAGATATGCCCACTCATAGAAGAACCAAATCCACAGGCAGGACAGGATCCGACTCTTCTAGTATATTGACCGTGGACACCGGAGGACATCCGGAAATCCACAGAGGGAATTCCCCACAAAAAGTTAATTTTAGAAAATTCTTAGAAGACTTACAGGGCATGAGGTTAAGTTACCATTTGAATGGAGAAGAAGAAGAGAGAGTAGTTAGACAAATTGTAGGTCCAGATTGGCACATGATCAGTGGCAACTGGAATCCCCGTGATGCAGAGCTTAGACCACTCCCACATAGTAACGCAGAACTGGACAACAGAGTGAAAGGTCTGACAGACCGAATCTATGAGAAATGGAAGCCTAGGGCTGATTGGACTTGTATTAATCATTGCATACAACAAGAAGGTGAAACTGTTGATAGATATTATGCCAGATTATTAGAATGTTTTAATAACCATTGTGGAATGCAGGTACCTGAAGATCAAACATATGATTCCCCATATGAGCAACAGCTAAAGAATGCATTTTTAAAAGGCAATATTGTGCCCATTAGTAGCTTTATTACAAAGCACATGGTAGATCATCGTACAAGTAGATTACAGTCATTACTAGAATATGCAAGACATGCCGAAAGGCATTTTAATAGCAAAAAGAAAAAGAAAACTCAAGTATTTGCAGTAGAAGATGGGTCAGAAGTCTTTGTAGTACAAACTGGGGAGAAGGGTAAGATAAATACCCAGGGAAACAAACAATCTGATAAACGATCAGAAGACTTTGAAGAAAGAAAGAAAAGGGGTGAATGTTTCAAATTCGGGAAAAAGGGACATTTGGCAAGAGATTGCAGGCTAAATAAGAAGGCAAACATGGAAGATAAGGAAGGTGAGGAATGACTATATGATAGTCAAGAATCACTGGATAGGAATGAACAGGAAAAGACAAATGCAAATGTGGTAGCAAGGCAAGAGGATGTGGCAGAAGGGATAGAGGATGTACATGAATTCATAGATGATGAAGAAAATGAAATTTTGGACTTAGCATTATTGAGCTTAGAGCTTTACTTAGCAGACACAAAACTGGAAGTTACACTTCTGGTAGAGTGGAGGGAAGTCAAATTTCTGTGTGACTCAGGGGCTTCACGGACCCTGATACATCCTTCCAAACTACCAGAAAATTCAGAATCACTAGACTATATATTAGTGAAAGCAGCTAATGGACAGCTGTATCAGGAGCCACACTCCCACAACATCGCGATAACTGACCCTGTTTCAGGGATGACCCAGAAAAGCAAGATTGTTGTTTCTGCAAAATGCCCAGTGAATCTTTTGGGCAGATACTTAATGCAGGTATTTGGCATAGCCGTAGTTCCAACTATGCAGGGTATGGAAGCACAGCGACAAATGGATACTTTTGTAGTGCGACCAGAGGGTGAAACATTTTATTGGTACAGCCAGGACTTAGTTACGACTGGTCCAGGGGCAGTAACCGAAAAACTGATGAACGTAGCCATCAGTAAATTCCCCTCCCTTGACACTGACAAACAGCATTTGTTGCATTGTACTCTATATTACTGTAACAAACCAGGACCTGATAAAGAATATGAGCAAGAACTGTTTAGAAACCATGCTAATAGGTTAGTATTATGAAATTTGTACTGGGACACAGAAGGAAACAGTGTAGTAAGCTGTTCATTGCCCCAGGAATTCTTAGCACTTTACAAATCTAATCGATTACCACATGTAAGCTTAACTAAAGATAGAAATTTGAAGTGGGCAGACCTAGGAGAAAAAGTCACAAGGTGGGAAAAACAGACAGAGTTAGAACTCTCTGAACAGGGAGTACAGAAGCAAAAATTAAATTGGCTAGCACAGACACACCCAGCTGTACACTCACAGGCAAGTGAGGATAGCTGAGTAACACTCTTACTAGAAGAAGAGGAAAAAGCCTTACGAGACATACCAGAGACTCTCTGGTCAACAGGGAAATCAGATGTAGGACTTATTCGTACAGCAGGACCAGTTACTATTATGCCAAAATCAGCATTTAGACCTCAAAAAAAAAACAGTATCCCTTGAGAAAGGATGCAGAAATAGGAATCAAACCTATAATAACAGCCTTACTTAAGGAAGGAGTCTTAATAGAATCTCCTGATTCACCATGTAATACACCCTTATTTCTTGTTAGGAAAGCAAACGGGGAATGGCGTATGGTCCAAGATTTACAAGCTGTGAATGACGCAGTTATACCTAGGGCACCAATGGTGCCAGATCCACACACTTTATTGAATGATTTGAAACCTCAACAGAAGTATTTTTCTGTGGTAGATATTAGCAATGCATTTTTCTCAATACCAATACACGCAGACAGCCAACATTGGTTTGCATTTACATTTCAGGGGAAACAGTATACATATACGAGACTACCACAGGGATATTGTGAAAGTCCAATGATATTCGCACAAGAGAAGGCAAGTAACCTGGCGGGATTTATCCCACCATAAGGTAGTCAGATTTTACTTTATGTAGATGACATTCTGCTGGCAGCCCCCACCCAGCAAGAATGCAGAGAGGATACCATAGCATTATTACAATTTTTAGCTACTCAAGGACACAAGGTAAACAAAAACAAACTGCAACTTTGGAAAAAACAGGTTAAATACCTGGGATATGTAATATCCAAAGAAGGCAGAATATTAGATGAAGACAGAAAAACAGCAATATTACAAGCACCTAGACCAACTATCAAGAAGGAAATTATGTCCTTCCTGGGAACTACTAACTTTTGTCGGAGTTGGATACCAAACTATGCTTTGGAGTCTGCTCCGCTGACTAATTTGATATTCAAAAAGCCGATGGCAGCACAGGATTTATTACAGTGGACACCAGAAGCAGAATCAGCTTTCTGCAAACTGAAACAACTGATAGCTTCTTCCTTAGTTTTAGAATTACCAAACTATCATAAGCGATTTTTCCAAACTGTAGATTGTAAGCAAGGTTATATGACATCAGTGTTAACACAACAGCATGGGGACAAACAACGCCCCATAGCTTACTATTCATCACAGTTAGACCCAGCGGCGCGATCCTTGCCCCACTGTGTACAAGCAGTAGTCGCAGCTGCAATGGCAGTGCAGGCTTCAGCCTCAGTAGTATAGTTCCACCCTCTCACATTGAGAGTGCCTCATGCAGTCTCGATTATTTTACTGCAAGAAAAAGTAGCATATCTTTCTCCTGCTAGACATCTTTCCTGTATGACTATACTGTTGAGCCAACCTCATATGACTATTGAATGATGTACAACTTTGAATCCGTCAACCTTGCTCCCAACCCATGTAGATGACAAACCACACTGCTGTCTGCAAGTGATTGAGCAAAAGACACTACCTAGAAAAGACGTTACAGATGATCCCTTGGATGATGCCAAGGTGACATACTATGTGGACAGCTCGTGCAGGAGGGGTCCTACAGGACAGAATCTAGTGGGGTATGCAGTAGTTTCTGATACCGAGATTTTAGAAGCGAAGTCTTTACCACACAACTTATCTGCACAAGCAGCAGAATTGATTGCCTTGACGAGGGCATGTACCTTAGCAAAAGGTAAGAAAGTAAACATTTTTACTGACAGTCAGTATACTTTTTCTACTGTACATGTTTTTGCACAGCAGTGGAAAAATAGAGGAATGATAACATTTACTGGTAAACCAATTAACCATGCGCAATTTATTTTAGATCTGTTAGACTCTATTCAGTTACCTCAGAAAGTAGCTATTTGCAAATGCGTAGCTCATACCAAGCAACAGGACAGAATTTCAAAAGGTAATGAAAGGGCTGATACAGCTGCAAAACAAGCAGCTTCAGCTTCAGAAGTTTTTCTTTTGAGTGAGGAATTACAACCATCTGAGATTTTAGATTTAGAAATGTTAAAAACAATGCAGACACTTACTACAAATGTAGAAAAACAAAAGTGGATAAAACGAGGAGCAATACTTGAAAAGGGACTGTACATCTCCAAAGAAAAGAAATCAATTTTACCATAGAACTTGTTTAGATATGCAGTTTTGTTGAGCCATGGGCAGAGCCATGTCTCAACAGGGGGGAATGGTACAGTTAGTGAATCGAGTGTTTAAGATGTATGGATTTACTAATTATACAAAATATTTTTGTGCAGCATGCCATGTTTGTAACAAGCATCATGCATAGGGGGCATTGAAACCTAAGCAATGGAGTTTCCGTATACCACCATATCTGTTTCATACTATTTGTATGGATTTTATAGAAACTGAACAAATGCGAAAATAAGAAGTACTGCCTTGTCATTATAGATATGTTTTCCAAATGGGTGGAAGCTTTTCCAACTAAAAATCCAGATGCAGCTACTGTTGCAAAAGTCCTTGTTAAAGAAATTATTCCTAGATTTGGCATACCGGAAAAGATTTATAGTGACAATGGCACACACTTTGTAAATCAAACTATATAACAACTTAATCATTATTTCGGGATATCATTGAAAAACCATTGTGCATACCACCCCCAATCTGCAGGATTAGTAGAGAGGCATAATGGGGTGTTGAAGAATAAACTTAGAAAATTGATTAGTGAGACACAAAAGAACTGGGTGCACTGTTTACCTCTGGCACTGTTGAGCATGAGAACTGTTCCAAATGCAAAAGGGCTAACTCCTTTTGAAGTTCTGTTTGGGAGGGCATATTATACACCTCGATGGAAACCTCTCATGTCTGCAGAGCAGGAGGCTGACAGTTCAATTGCAGGATATATGAGGCAATTTTTGAATAACAAACTTTTGCAGTTAAATTCTGTTTCAGATAAAGAGCAAACAAAACCATCAGAAGCAGCAGTAGTCCCAGGCACCTGGGTCTGGGTGAAGATAGTGAAGAGAAAAAAATTGGAGTTCTCCGAAGTGGGAAGGGCCATACCAGGTACTACTGTCGACACCCACTGCAGTCAAGATCGCAGAGCGAGCATCCTGGATTCATTTGACACACTGTAAACTGGTTAAGAACTTTGAACTGGACAAAAACCTTGTTACTGTTGTACAATGAGAACAAAATGACCAGATATAGAGCAAATAGAGACACTGAATAACCTCAGAAAACTTGCATGATTATTCTGGTAGCCATGCTAATAACATTGTTCTTTTTGTTGTGGCCTTTCCTTTTTCCTGCCACAAAAGTTGAACTGATTAAACGTGATGAACCAAACATAGACTGGCACCTGAACTTTAACACTTATCAGGCAATTACACGTGTGTATGCTGAGACTTTTAATGTTTCGAACTGCTAGATCTGCACAGCCATACCAACAGCATACGGGGGGTTATTAATGACTGCAATCCTCCTAGGGGTCAATGAGACCTGGGAAAATCTGGTTTATGACACAGTATCTGTTAAAGCATATGATAAGGTAGCACTGTATTTGCCTGTGACACAAAAAGGAATTGTATGTTTTTATAAGAATGACACAATTCAAGTGGGTTGGAGCAAGTGTAATGTGACTGTACATTATAAATGTTATACTAAAGCAAACAACATGGGTGGAACTTGTAGTTCGGAATATGACTCATTTCTTGCATCCATGCATAAGGCTATTGACCAAGTGCAACGTAATCCTGTACTTTTTAAACAGTTAGGCAGCCATTTTGTAACAAAGTAACTACTAAGGTAGAGGATTGTTATTTTGTATGTGGTAAAAAGGCATATAAATGGTTACCTGAGAATTGGTCCGGCAGTTGTTTTTTGGGGTATCTGGTCCCGGCCATGCGACACACTGCAGTCTTGCCTCAGGGAAATATTCGAAATACCCGAGATGTGGCCAAGAAAGCTGTTAAAAAGCCTGAAAATCCAGTGGGACAGATCGAGGTGGGCTGAAAAGACCATCATACTGTGGGTACCAAACTGACGCACATGGACTTGAGTGATGCTGTCATATCGTGGCTTTTGACTTCACCCTAGCAGCGAGAGGTGGTACATGCTCTTTAATTAAAGAAGAGTGCTGTGCGTATATACCAGATCATCAGCACGAAATAAATGACCACCTTGAGGTGATACAGAAAGTGTCGGCCATGACCAAGCTAGGCCCAAACCCTCTGATGGACTTTTTCCAGAATTTGTTTGGGGGGTGGGGTTCCATCCTAATGAACATCTTGATTGCCATTTGTGTGGGTATGCTCCTGATAGGAGCTTGTATTTGTTGTGGTATCCCCTGCATGAAAAAATTAATCAAAGAATTTATAGCTATATCAGTTTCTGAGACTATGTATCAAAGTACTGAATTTGAAGAACTGTTGGAATGTGAAAAGTTTTAAACTGAATGACTTTCTTAACTGCAAATCCTGAATGGAAGAGGGTAGGAAAAGAAGCAAACTGTTTATTCTTTTTGAAAATAGAATTAAAAAGTGTTAACAAGGGGGAAATGGCAGAAAAATATGTATTAATGTGTGTATGCTTAATGCTAATTAGAAACCAAATAAGTTAACATGTTTTTCATTCTATTTTATATGCACTGTTTTATATATAGTTGAGTTTCATATGAGACTGAAAAGATGCTTTTTGAAACTGAAGTGTGCTTTCTGAAACTTGCAAGATGCCCTCTGACCTAGTAATTGCTAGCACAGCAATATTCATGTTTATGCCTTTTGGAAATGTACTTGAGAAGCAGGTGGTTATCTGCTAGGTCAGGAGAGAATGAATGAACAATGCTATATCCTGTAAATGTAATGATCTTAAACAATCAGCTCTGTTCGAAGTATGAGAACATGTGCAGCTGCAGAAGTTTAGAGATAGTGTAGACAAAGGATTGTCAGAGAAATGAACTGCTTGCTTTGTGCTTGAATTAGCCATAGTACCTTGAATGGTAACATTGCATGTATCTAACCGGTGGTAGCCAAGGCCACATTGTTTTCCTTAGGAAGTTTCTCACAAAAATTGATAAATCAGCAGAATCTTATGAAAGCAATTATTAGTAAATGATGATGACAAAACTTGTGATTCACTACGTCAGCTTGGTAGGCAATGTCTTATTAGAAAGTGTATAAAAATGTAAGCATTTCCTGTTTCTAGTTAGGCAAACTCTGTATTAGCATGTTTTTGTCTCCTTGCTACAAGATTAAAGTGCCTTAACCTGAACCTACCGTGTTTTGATCATTTTTAAAGTATATTTTTCCTTTGACACAGAGATATGAGTTCAGTGGGTAAAAGATTCCAGTGCTTTCCAACAGCATTAGAGAAGAGGGAGTCTCCTGCCAAGTTGTTGGCTTTGCAAGTATTGATAAGTATTTTGTTTGAGGAGCGTAAATTCTTAAGATTGTTGTAAGGGGTAATGGTGCTAGTGAGTATTGGAGTGTTGGTGGGTTGGTAAAGGGTTTTATGGGCTATAGTAAGCTGGTGAAATTGAACTTGGTTTGGAAATTCAAGCATTCCAAGTTGTTTTAGATTAAGACAGTGATGTGTTCTAAAAGTAGAGGCAGTTGCAAATCTGGCAATATTATTATAGGAGATTGCCAGTTTATTTAAGTTGTTCTTAGAAAGGTTAGTATAGGTAGGTGAAGCACAGAGTAGAGTGGAGATTAAGTGAGTTCTGGCTATAGCGGTCCTGGATACTGGAGTAAGAAAGGGTTTGATTCTATAAAGGGACAATCATTTTTTGTTGATTGTTTTTACTGTGCTGTTTATATGAGTATCAAAGTTAAGGTTGCTATCTGTTGTTATACCTAGATGTTTGGTGGTAGGTTCAGGAGATATGAGAGTGACATTATTAGATATGAGAAAGAAATTTATTAGGGTGAACTTTCAGGTTGGGGTGAACAGTAAAAGTTTAGTTTTTTGGGGGTTTAAGAGGGTGCAGCGGTTTAAAAACCATTGTTCTACAGTATTGATTGCATTTTGGGTAAAGGACTGTCGTACAGTTTGAGAAGAGGCTGAACAGATTATTGTAGAGCCATTTGTGTATTGAATGCAGGTGGTGTGAGGAATTGAAGAGTGAAGGTCATTGATAAAGATGGAAAATAGGAATGGGCGTAATATGGAGACCTGAGGAACACCAAGGGAAATGGGAAGGTGGTTAGATAGCTTATTGCCCCATAGTATAGCTTGTTGTCTATTGTCTAAGTAAGATTTAAACCAATTAATTGCTAGAGGTTCAAGTGAAAGGGATTTCAGTATATTTATGAGGAGCTGGTGATTGACCATATCAAAAGCTTTAGATAAATCAATAAAGACTGCAGAGGAAAGAGTATTGTTGTTACGGTTTATGTTAATGCAGTCTGTGAAGGATAGGAGGGCAGTGGTGGTACTACAGAGAGATCTGAATCCATGTTGACAGTTGGCAAGTAGGTTATTTTGGAGTAGGTGGTTAAGTAGTTGCTTATGGATGCATTTCTCCATTATTTTTGCTAGGGGAGATAGTAGAGCTATAGGACGGTAGTTAGAAAAGTCATAAAAGTTCCCACCTTTGTGTAGTAAGATGATATGAGAAATTTTCCAGATAGATGGGATGGTTCCTTCACTTATGGTTCAGTTAACAAGAATGGAGATGGGATAGGCTATGGCTTTAGCCCCTTTTTGCAGGTATTCTGCTGGGAGATGGTCAGCTGAGGGGGTGGTGGTTTTAGTTTTTGGAGAAGAGAGCAGATAAAGGAAGTAGAAATTGGTTGTAAGTTAAAAGGTGGAGGTGGGCTTGTCATAGTTGTAGGCAGTTTTGAGGTATCTGGAGAAAGTTGACTAGCAAGAGTTTGGATGGTGTCTGTGAGGAAAGAATTGAAGGCATTAACAGTATAAGTGGGATTCTCAGGGTTAGATCCTTGTGGGTTAGGTGTGCTGGATTGTCCTGGGTATAGTAGTTTGTTTTTTAGTCTTTTTTGTCTAAGAGGATGGCTTTTTTTGCAAGATTTCTCAGTTGTCTAAAGGTTTAGTGATCTGTAGGATCCTTAATAGTACACCATTTAGCCCAACATTTGTTTCTATGAAGGATTTTTTGCCTAGTAGTGTTTGAGAGCCAGGGGGCAGGCTTAGTTTTATTTCTAACAGAGCAAATTGGGGCGTGTTGGTCAAGGATGGCTAAGAATGTGGAATTAAAGTATTCCACAGCTTTGTTTAGTGGGAATGATTTGATTGGAGACCAGTTACAGTGTCTAAGTTCTGTTTGGAAGAGTTCAGGGTTGAAATACTTTTTGGTGCGTATTGTTCTGAAAGTGTTTGGAAAAGTTAGGTTGGTTTTGTGCCTGATAATATAAGTTAGTGAGTGGTCAATTAGGTCATCTGGGAGGGTTCCTACTCTGTATGTTTGGTAAGGAGTATTAGTCAGAATCCAGTCTAAGGTACTTTCTTTGTTATTGGGCTTATTAATTCTAGTAGGGGAGTTAATATTTTGCGAAAAGCCATATAGGTTAATGAGGGTGGTAGGGTGTACATTACTACAGGAGTGTCAGTCTATATTAAAGTCTTTTAGGACTATAGTTTCTTGTGGGAGATTAATAGAGAGCCAGTTAAGAATATTTTCAACGGTATTAATGTTATTTCCTAAAGGAAGGTAGATACAGATGATGTATATGGATTTACATGAGTTAAGCTGAAATTTAGAAATGAGGATTTCAGCATTATTGTCTGTAGTGCTGACTTGTAGCTCTGCTTTATAATGGATTGCTACCCCTCCTCCCTTTTTGGCTGTGTGGTCTAGTCTAAGAATATTGTAGCCAGGTGGAGTGACTTCATTGTCTTTGGTTGTAGGTTTTAGCCATGTTTCAGATAAACATAGGATGCCAAATAAGTGGATATCTAGGAGGGCATGGAGGTGGGCAGTTTTATTATTGATGCTGTGTTTGTTGAGATAAGCTATATAGAGAGAGTTAGAAGGTTTAGTAGGGGCTTGGGTATTACTATTGCTAGAGTTGCATTTATCAGTAGGAAGTGTGGTGTTTGGGCTGGGGTTGGGATGGATGTCCCCATCTAGTAAGGAGTGGAGGTGTATTTTATTTATAGGGCACCAAGGCTTGTAATAATAGTCAAGTAACTTTCTAGTATTTAGAATGGTATACTTAATTTGTGCTAATCTATGATATTTGGCTTGTAGGAAGCAGGGTTTGGATATGGTGTTTATGAAGTTTTGGGAGGTAGGAAGTGGTAGTGTTAAAGTGTGTTTGGAGGGGAAGGTAATGGAGATGTATAATATTTGTTCATAGGAGGTTAGCAGATAGGCAATGGTAAGAGGAGGAAAGAGTGACACTAAGAGTAGTATTTGTATTTGGTGTGGGGTGGTTAAAATAGACATTTAATATGATTGTACAGTGGATGAAGAATGGGAGGAAAGGAAGTGTAAGCAGGTTAGGAGATAAATCAATTGGTTAGATGTTGTAAGAAGGAAGGATGGGAGGTGGGGTAATAAATGGTGATGTGCTGTGTTTAATGAGGGTTGGGAGTGCTAATTAAATGATCTGCTGGAGTGGAGCAGATTTGATGGGGGTGTGGTTTTAGAGGAATAAGTGTAGGACCACTGGGGGTGGGTGAGAATTGGGGGCAGGGTAGGGGAGTGGAGTGAGCCCGCCGGGTGAACAGAGTGGGTAAAGACCAGTGAGTGAAACAGGCAAGGAGAACAATCAGTGGATTGCTGACAGATAAGGTAAGTTAGGTTGGGGTAGTTGAAGAATAAATGAGAAGTAGAGTGGAAGATTTTCAAGGAGGATAGTGGGAGATTACAGCAAGACAGGAGGTGTAAGACAGAAATTTAGTAACCATGTGGAGAGAGTAGTTAGTAGAAAAAGTTATTCTTGCGATGTTGGGATAAGCAAAAGTATAAGGACTGGATAAGGGGGCCACCTAGTGGCCAGGGACTTGAATTACACAGTAGTACTTTCTGGAGAAGGCTGGTCTAGAGCTAGATAGGATGCTCAGTTCAGCAATGGAAGGTTATAAAAAGACAGACAGGGCTGGAGTTAACTTACATGTTACAGGAGGGGGGGTATGGCTGCTGGCTTACCTGGCTGAAAAGCCTTTAATTACAGACTATACAGTCCAAGGATACTACAAATAGGTTAAACAGCCAGTGATAGAAAACACATACTTTCTTCTTTTCTTTCATGGAATAGCACAGGGGAACCCTTATAGGGTGCTGAGACAGTTGCAAAGTTGGGAAGCGTCCTTGGTTGCAGGTGGGTTCTTCACTCCTAATGGAGCGTAGGCCAGTTGGAGAGCTGATAGTGGACAAAATAAATCAAGACAGCTAACAAGGAGAGAGAATAAACAAAAACCGTAGTAGGTAGGTAGTTCAGTCACAAGTACCCAAGCAAGTACATATAAGCAGCCACAAATATACATGCAGTTCTCAAAGCAGGTTCAGAACAGGAAAGGGATAAAACACATTCATCTAATAAGCGACAATACAACAATGTTAAAAACTAAAGGATATATGATCAACTACTATGGTCTGTATCCTAAAGTTGGTACAATTGAATAGAAAAACATGTTTAAATAGTACATTGAACACAACAGACCCACACAGAATTGTAGTTAAGATATATCTTTCACTAGACTGTTGTAACTTAAACAGGAAAAACACTGTTCTAGAGCTAACAAAAGTACAACTGCAATCGTTAAAAGTACTGTTAAATAGTTTCTGTAGTTGTTACAAAACAGTCTTAACATACAGCGTTTAAAGCAATCATATCGTACAGTGTTACTTCGGCAACAGCTAGTCACTGTCACATTGCATGCACATCTCAAAAATAAGGGGCCAGTATGAATACAGCAAATAAATGTGCAAAGCCAATAAAATCAGAAATCTGTGATTATGAAATAACTACTCGGCTGCAGGACCTGTTCATTTTATGGCCAAGAGACTGCCAAGGTATGCTAAGTAGTTGGTGGCACACTCTAAGCAGTTAAAAAGACCAGGGGGTGTCTAGAATGTGTGCCATGTGTATGGCTGTGTTTGTTGCATTGTCCAGTAAATGGGCATGCATGTGGAGGTTAGGAAATACTCCTGTGACCACCCGCAGTTGTAGCAGGGAAAGCAGGAATACTAATAGTCAGGTCATGGGTACACCTGTGCAGGTAATGCAAGTTCTATGGTGAAAAAATGGCTTATAGCTAGAGGTAGAAAGCTGCCTTGTAAGTCCCCACTCAAAGGTGTTCCACGTAAGTGGCTAAAGTGTATGCGTCCTCTGGTAGGCATGCCTACCAAGGGGGTAGTAGAAAGTAAATAAAGTTAACTCCTATGTCCGCTCTTGTATGTAGGAGTGCAGGATTATATAAAAGAAAAAAGGATCTGAAAGTATATACACTTTAAAAAGGTATTTGATATTGTACAGGTTTCCCAATAATAGCAGGAGCGAAATCATAGGTCAAGACCAAGTTAAGGTTTTAAGGTTGCTGCAGGACACTATATTAGTGCCGTAGGAGCTATAAATGTTATTTTCCTAGGCAAGCAGACTCCAACCTCAGCATTAAAACTGAGGCATATGCGGGACCTCTCAGTGAGAATAAACAGCTAGACAGTCAGTGAAAACATAAATATATGGCAGTCATTCAGGGGTACCTTAAATTTCCCTAGTGCCACTCCACGTGGGAAATGCTAATATCAGCAGGACACAGAAATAAATGCCAGCCAGCAACAGTAATCAGTTATATGAGCAAAGTGGTGTTCTTATGAGGAACAAGATACGGTTTTACAACAATCAACATCAAAATGCACAGTTCTAAAAATACACAGTACTTACATAAGGTAGAAGGCCCAGGGGTCAGAACTGCACAGCAGCCAGGGTTTATCCTAGTAATAAAGATGGCGCCAGGAAGGGCAGGTAGTCTTTATGGGATTAGAGAGGATGTGAGGTAGGTGAGGGAGGGGGAAAGGGGCTTCCTTAGCACATAGTGTAATTTTACAAGAAGCAGTTTCTAAGATTTCCTAACTAGACTCAAGCATCTGCCAGGGAACATCTCAGAATTCCATATTTCATTGTCTCAAGTTTTCTCATGATTCTGTGGTCAGACTTTTTTCATTTATTAGTTAGTTAGTTAATGTTTGTTAACCAGGTAGGTGAGCAGATCCAAGAACTGTTTTCAGCCATGAACTGGGACAAGCAGGCTGAAAGAAAATCCATACAGACAGAAAACAAAATCCATAAGGTACAAGTATATTGAAATACATATAAATGGTTTAAGGTATAATAACATAAAAAAGAATAAAATATATAGGGTAATACAAGAGAGTCTAGAAAGAAACGATCCATCAGCATAGACATATGCAACCATACCTCAAGGTGCTTTTTATGATTGTATAGAGTTGAACTCAAGTTATACTGCATGGTAACAAATAGTATGTTACATGGAAACATACCCTTGAGAAAGACTTGTCCTTGAGTGACATTAATAAAAATGCCAGCCAATTGTGCAATGCCTGTGGAGCAAGAAGTAGCATGTTTGTCTTTGGTGCTGGAAGAGCAGAAGGCCTTGGGTACTATTCCCACCCTAGGTGCGTGGATTAATTTCCACTGCTGACACTGAAGTACAGCTTAAGTGGTGCAGCACTCCTGAGTGTGCTGGCCTTCAGATGAGACATTAAACTGAGGCCCTGTCTGCCTGGGTTGGTGGTAGCTCAGGTGGATGTAAAAGATACTATGGCATCTATTGTAAAGAGTATGAGAAATTCAGCTAAATTTCTCCTAGTAGTGTAAACCATTTTTCTTTTGGAGCTGAGTTTCAGCTGCCTTGTTTTTGTAATTTACAATAACTATTGAAATTTGTCATCATTACATTTGGCACCTTCCATTGAGCTTCTTGGCTGACATGCACTTCTTGGTTTAGTATAAATAACACTTTGAGTCTCCCCTGGAAAAGAGGTCACTAGTCTAGTAGAACTACCCCAGCCAACAAAGGATAACATGTGCAAGTTTCAATTTATTCGGCAATTAATAAAAAAATCTTTCAGGGGTGACATTTATCTCTTACACAGCGCAATGCATGGTGCACAGATATATGGACATAATGTCTGAAAATAGTGCAAGTTATAATCTAAATATGGGATAGGCATAATAAGGTCAAAGAGGCCTTAAATAATTTACTAAGAAACATATCTTCTTTACATGTTATGCTCCAGGACTGAAAGAAGAAGAGAGAAGTGTATCCGAAATAAAAGTTATAAAAATAGTGATAAAGAGGATCTGGATGATAGAAGGGGTACTGAGGGTTTAGTGGTGAGAATTCAATTGGAGTGGCAAAAGAAGAGAGTTCACCTGTATGTCTTAACTGGTAGTTGGTGGGTGAGGAAAAGGAAACCTTTTAAATAGTACCTTTGAAGCAACTGCATTCTTTTCTTCAATCAAATGAGAATGGAGAGACATCTTGGAATGACAAGTGCTTGATGTGTTTTGGGAGAGAGTTCTAGCAAGCAAGGGGGAAGGACCTTTTGCAGGTAGCAAGGATAACTGGAGGTTTGAAAATCAAGACAGGGTATTTAAATGGGAGTAGGTAGAGTTTTTGATACACAATTTAAAGAGCAATGGGAGACATTATATTTTGTGGAGAAGTTTATACGTGAGAGTATTAAACAGAGCTGAGGCTCTATCACTTATTGGTAGCCATTTAGCTTTGCTAAGAGTAATACAGTGGTGACTGAAATTACTGGAGAGGTAAATGAATCTGAGAATTTGATTTTAAGATATTTGGATTAGAGTGGTATTGTGTGATGAGCCAAGGGCAATGATGAGTGACCCATATTCAAGCCTCTGTAAAAATACACTAGTGTCTGCAGTAAGGAGATGAGAGATCCTGCAGGAAAGCCTTAGGTGAGCTAATACTTTGTGGATTTGGGCTTCCACATTTGTGAAAGGAGGGATGCAGATCAAATTAGAGGCCTAAGTATCTTTGCTATCTTACACTGGGCAGAGGGGAGCTACGACTACAAGTTTTTCTTGGTGGCCACATTAAGGTACTCATTGCTGCTGTCTGCATTAGAATGTGAATAGGTTTTATCTTTTGGTGAGTAACAAATAGCATTATTCAGGTTTTGGAGGCAGTAGTTGTCCAATTAGTGTTAATAAGCCAGTATCAAATAGCTGTAAAATATGGCTGAAGATCATTCTGCTGGCCAGAAGAAGTCTTGTTCCCCTTAAGGAAGGCAAAATTGTCAGAAAAGAGGAAAAGAGACAACTGGTTTCAGGAAGGTCCTAGGAGAGGTTACTAAGGAAAAGTGAAAAGGGAAGTGGACCCAAAGCAGAGCCTTGTGGAACAACTTTATGAGAAACACCTGTAATATTGAAGTCATTTGGATCATTGAGATTAAAAGTACAACTGAAAAGGTAACTTTTGAACCACTGCAGTACACTGTTAGAGAAGCCTGCCTGTCTGAGTTTATGAAGCAGTACACAATGATCAACAGAATCAAAGCCTTTACTGAGATCTAGGAAAACAGCACCACTGATTTTACTCTTTTTGAAGTTGGAGATATCTGATCAGTAATACAGAGAATTGCAGTGGTAGTGCTGTAATCGTCATGGGAACCATGTTGTTGCTTATTGAGGATGTTGAATTTTGTGATATATTCAAGTATTTTGATTGCAGATGATTTTTTTCAAGAATCTTAGAGAGGGGGCAAAGATTAGAAATTGTACTAAAATCATTAACGGTAGAAGGAGAGGAAGTTATAAACAGAGGATTAACAAGGGCATACATAAAGCTGTGAGACAGAATGCCAGTAGTAATGAAGGTTCAGTTCAAGATAAAGGCAAGTTTTTTTTTTCACAAGTTACTGTTAAGCCTAAAGGTATCAAGATAAATGGAGTTGAATGAAGGAAGGGTGATAGGAACAGTCAGTTTTCTCAACATGCTTTTCAGTTTCAGCCTTAGTAATGGTCTTAAAATAAAAAAAATGAAAAAAAATGATTGCTGTAGAAATGTGTGCAGTGGGAGTGAGGGCATAGAGTGCAGAGGTTGGTAAAACTGAGCTAGTAGTGAGAGATGGGTTAGCTGATGTTATCTCTCATTTAAATAAGAAGTGAATTGCAAAGTTTATAACTAGAGCTGGTCTTGGGAAACAGAGAAATAACAAGATTTTTAGAGCTCGCCGATTCTTTTAGGATGACCAAATGGAGTCCTTTGAGGCGTCCTACAATACTTAGCTTTGGCCTCATTAGTTGCTAGTCTGGTGTCTTTTCTGATCTTAAGAAATAAGTAGTTCTTGTCAGTAGTGGAGGGATTGACTTTCTAGTCAGAACAGACTTTGTCTATAAATTTAATGAATTGATATGGCCAGCAAACCAGAGGTTAAGGTGTCTTATGTATTTAAATGTTTTTAAGAGGGGAAAAAATGTTGTTGGATGTGAAATAACATGCTGAAGAATGTAAAGAGGATAGCGGCAGGATCTGTACAACAATACAGTGGGGCTCAGGTGGTGTTGGCTAGTTCAGAGATGAGAATTTCAGCAGATTTGTCAGGCATGGTTCTGCACTGTATGATTTGGAAGGAGATATTTTTGCTTTTGAAGGATCAGAAAGTAACAATTGGGCAATGGTCACTAAGGGAGTTAGGGAGAACATGTAGATCAAGTAGATTTTCAGGTTTGTTGTAATTAATATCTAAAGAGAGTATTTGGAACAAGCATAATTAGGCCAAGCGCAGTCAGGGACAGCCTGGCTTAGTGAGGGGAGTTGTACATTATTAAGCCTAGCAAGTCAAGGCTGAGCTCACCCACTACTAGCAGTGTATGGTGTTTAGTGTGATGTAAGATTTTGAATACAGTGGATTCAAAGAGAACAATGAAAAAAGGTGAGGAATGTAGACAACAGCAATGAGTTAGTATGCCCACCAAGAAGAATTTCTACTGGGAAACAATTTGGATCATTGTCAGAGGTGAGGTTGGTTTTTACTAATAAGGTTGATGTAAGACTGGCATCAGTTTTGATAAATGGTGCCACACTTCCACCTTGAAAAGAAGTAATTTTGCTGCTAATAAAGATGGTGTAGTTTAAAGAAAAATACAGTGGAATATCAGAGGGGTCATTTCACCAGGATTCAAAGGTAGCAATTAATTTTGGTGGATTTAAATGAGTTCAACATTCAAGATGGGGTCATTTATTATTGATACCACAGCTGCTGAAGTAGCAGATTGCCAGGTTCTTACTGTGATCATAAGAGACAGAGGAAGGCTGAAGATGGCCTGGGTTCTACAGTATGTTACCCGAGAGTAACAGTAGTAGCAGTATAGAGAGTAGGAGAGCAACCTGTTGAGCTTTATTGCTAATATGTTGTAAGAATGAAGCAAATGAGAAAACATAATTAATTATTTATTGTTAAGGGGTGACATCATGGGGAGAGAGAGGGTCCATCAAGTATACATATTTATTTTTATAGGTTTGGTGCTGTGACCATTTGGGGAGGATATGGGGGTTACTGAAAGGGAACCCTTGTACATATGATGTGTTTAAAACTGAATATCAAATCCAAAACTGTCAAGCACTTATTTTACTGTAAATTCAAAATACTCTGTTAATACAATATTATGGCTTTAATATACTGGAATACAAACCTGCAAAATACCTGGGATACAAGAGTAAATAAATACAAAATGCATCGCAATTGTTTAGGTTGAAACAGCATCTTAAGAAGAGAAAGTTTCAGAGGGAAATGATAAAATAAAGGGGGGATATGTATGTATGTGTATTTATATATATATATATATATATATATATTAACAAAGCACAGACAAATAACTGCTGGGCTTACAGAGGACTTTATTAGGTTGGGGTTGCCTAATATAATATTTAAAGACTAAAATGAGCACGCATGCAATAGACATACAGCAGGCAACAGAAAAGAAGACAGTATGGAAGCACTGTCAATTTAACTCCTCCTTCACAGCCAAAGATAACATTTAGCAGTTTGGTTCCAACATTTCAACAGGACAGCTGTCTGCTGCTGTCAAATAGCACAGCAACAAGTGTAACAGGAAGTATTAAGCAGCAAAAATTCTTTTTTAAGCTATAAAATGGGGCCAACATTGACAGAGAACTGTTCTGGACAGAAAGGAACATCACTTAAGGAAAAGCCAATAATTCTACAAATCACTTTGAACTCATCTCCAGCAGTCCCTTTCACTTCAGATCCCAGTTCTTGGGTTTGTGAACAAAGGGAGTTACTCTACTCGGTGAATCAGTTATTCCTCAACCTATGTCTCCTTTTTTCTGTTTTAACCCCTACTTAGTCTGCAACCACAGTGGCACCAGACTTTGTTTACAAAGCTGTGTTCTAGAGGCTGAAAGTCCGAGCCTGTGGAACTAGGAAGGCAATTTAAAACCATATAGATTTTAAACAAAGGATGGCTCTAGTCAATGCTTTGAATTCTCTGAGCCCTCTTTGAACTCCAGGCCCTTTGGTAGCAATCTCAGACTACACTACATTGATGTGAAACATAAACAAATGGGAGGGGGGGGCAGGTCGTAAGCCCCTTTGAAGAATAGCTATGGTAGCCTAGGATTTAGCAACTCAGAAGAATCTGTTCCTCCAGGCTACTTACATTCAGGAAGACAAGCTGATCAGGATGAGGTAATAAATAGAAGCTCTACCAGGGAATGGGTTCCAGAATTGGTCCATCTGTGGGAAACTCTTCAAATAGATCTGTTTGCCTCCAGCAGCAACAGACAGTAAAAGAAATCCTACTCCACAACCCCTTGGTTATAGGCCTATAATACAGATGCCTTTTTATTCCCATGAATGGGGATGCATCTATATACTTTCACCCTTTTCCATTGATATCCAGGATTCTTCTAAACATACAGAAGAACTCTCTTTTCTCCCCTACCTGAAATAAAACATTTTTGAAAGAGTGTTTTTTTTTTCAAATCCATGCACCTCAAAGACAGGTGATTCCTTCTTGGGTCTTAACTTATTTAATCCTGAAAAGCAAGAGTCTAATTAATACCTTTGCTTCCTGACATCTTCTAAACCAATAAACCAATTGTTACCTGAGAGCTTTTTTCCAAAATTCTCTAATGAAAGCACAGCTCATTATATTTATAATATTTGATACAAGCTACAAAAAATGTAAAGTATGGTAGCTCTTTGGCAGCCAATGGGTTGTCTATCTGTAGTTTCTGAGTTTATGCATTCGATTTATGAAAGAAAAACTGTATTTTACTTGCTAAAAATACAAATGTTATGGTCAAACAACATGTTATATATCTGTAAATGTGCGAGATACATGCAATATATTAGTGAATAAATTGTTCATCTGTTCAGGATCTTTCCAGTGATGTATAACAAGGTCATTCAGCATACTGATGCTTTGTGATATACCCAAATCTATGCACATTAAACATATGATAATTTCACAATATTTCAAAAATATAGTAATCTACAAAACCATTTGTTTTAGCTGACAAGTATTAGTGACAGCATTGTGTGCCTTATTGTTTTTTAGAGAATGGGCAAACTGTACATCAGCACCCTGACTGGAGAAGGAACGTTCTCCAGTAGGGTATTATTGTGCAAGTAGTGCCTGCTAAAAAAATTAATCCACTGCTTCACAGCAGCATATCAAGTTGCTGTGGAGCTTGGATTGAAAAAAACTAACAGCCACCATTATGCTACACTCACTAAGCAGTGCTTTTGCTGTTTAGTGAGAGTAAAATAAAGAAAAAGATTAAAATAAAAAAAAATGTGTGTGTTTATATCTGGATGTGAGAGTGCATGTATGTATAAGAATGAGAAATTGATCGTGCCATTATGTTACACTCGCTAAGCAACACTTTTGCTGTTTAACGAGTGCAAAATAAAGGAAACCAAAAATGTGTGTGTATATGTGTGTGTGTGTGTGTGTGTGTGTGTGTGTGTGTGTGTGTGTGTGTGTGTGTGTGTGTGTGTGTGTGTGTGTAGAGTGAAGAATGAGAGTGATCACTGGCAGCAACAGTATCAGTTAAGAGGTTTGTGTACCTCTTGACCATACCTTTCAACCTCTCGGCAGAAGAAATCTGAACACAGCCACAAGTAACGAGACAAAAATTATCAAAAATAAGGACATATTTTAAATATTGGTCTTATAAACTTAGAAAGTTGAATGAAATACCAAACGAGGTCCTTGCCAGCACAGTGAAACTCCACAAAACAGTCCTTAACGCACTTTTATTCTCGTAAAAAACAAGCGTTTTTGCTACAGGAAACTGTAGCTTCTTCAGAGGAAGTAAAAACAACAGTAAAACGCACTCCGTATTTAACATAAAGAATACAGGAAGTGACATACTACAACCTTCTCAACTTGAAACAAAAGTTTCAACTTTAAACATGTACAAGTTTTTTTCTAATGTATGTATTTTATACAGCATAAATAGGTAAATCAAGACAGGAATATAGTCCACATGTTTAAAAACCTTTTGTACTATTTAGTACATAAAAAGTCGCATCTGATGAAGATGCCATGTAAAAATAGAAGATTCATTTAAAAACATGACATATTAATGAACATGACATTTTAATGAACATGACATTTTAATGAAAGCAGGACCAGCTAAAAAATTGGATATCTATAATGTGATATACTGGTTACTAGTTATTTAATATTTATTATTTGAAACGACAAAGTATATAAGATATAAATTTTTGTCAGCCCTCCACTGACACATATTTAATTGTTAAAGACACAAAATTAATCCCCATTTGTCAACAAATACTAAAGGAAAGCGGAATATTTTCTTATAAAATATAGTACCCCGGAGGATAAGTTTCACCCAAAAGGTATAATTATCATCTCCGTTAGTGCTGTAACCTTTTTTATACCATACACTGATTAACTCACTAAGGAGAAAAATTATTTGTAAAAGAAAAACATAATCATTCATTAAAAAGATTATCTAAGATAACTTCTAAGTTTTAATACTGGGGCTATATTGCAGTTGCTATTAAGGCCAGGGTATCTAAACGCATCCAGGCGCAACTGCCATTCCAGTTCTCTATTCTCGAGTATTAATGAAAAAGGGCCACCTCTCGTCTTCAAAGGGACTTGATCGATGGCCATGAACTGGAAGCTGTGGCCTGGATTTAAACCTATATGTTTTGCTAGTGCATTGTCATTTTTATCATTCTTAATTGCGTACATGTGTTCATACATACGGTCACGGACCCTACGGTCCGTTTTTCCAATGTAGAACGCTTGACAACACACACACATAGCTATGTAAATAATAGATTTACTTTCACAATTTAATCTAAACCTAATGTCATATTTTTTGTCCCTGACCTTAAATGTCTCACCTGTTCTGACCTTATTACACGAATTGCAAAAACCACACTTAAACATCCCTCTCCTTTTCTGATGTATATTTTGCAGTCCATCTCTCTGAACTAGTTCTTTCAAATTGTGTGATCTCTTAAAAATAAACCTTGGTTTATTACCCAATTTTGCAACTAGTAATGGGTTTGAGGAAATAAAGTGCCAGTTTTTGCGTATTATGGCCAGAACGCCCCTAGAGTTACTACTAAACATGGTAATGAAACTCAGTGAATAGTCACATTCTTCACTTGAAATTATATTTGATTCCATCCCCTCATTGTCCAAGTTGGTCTCACTTAATACCACATTAATGGTAGGGTGCACATCACTGAAGTCATGTGCAAACAATAAAGGTTTATAAAAACCATTTACTCTCTTAATGGTTACTTCTTCAACTAGGTCTTCCAACATTTGTTCAGGGTATCCACGATTCCTGAACATTTCTCTCAACAACTCACATTCTATCTTAAAATCGGTCAACGTACTGCACATTCTTCCCGCCCTCACCAGCTGTCCTTTAACAATAGACCGTTTCTGTTGGAACGGATGGAAGCTGGTGAAGTGCAGGAAAGAGTTGCAGTATGTCGGCTTTCTAAAGACTGTTGAAGTCAAACCTCCATTTACTAAATCCTTTACAAGTCTAACATCGAGGTAATCAGTTTCACATGTTGAAAATTTAGATGTGAATTTTAGAAATTCTGTTGTTGAGTTCATAATTTCAACTAGGCCTGCGGCTTCCAGTTCCGAACCCCTGAATAATATAAAAATATCGTCCAGGAATCTGGTAGAGAACACCGCATGTTCCATTATTCCAGGAATCTTCCTTAAAATGTTGGCTTCCCAATATCCCATAATGTAGTTGGCTACTCCAGCCCCACAAGGGGAACCCATCGCCACACCACATTTTTGGAGGAAGAAGTCACCATTAAAAATGAAGTAGTTAGAAGTTAGAACAATATCGAGCAATTCTGTTACCAAGTCCACTTCTAATTTCGAAGCCCCCAAATTCTGAAGCATGGAACCAGTCCATTCTACCGCTTCTTGATGGGGTATACTGGTGTATAAATCCACCACATCAATGGTTAAAAAATTATTTTCACCATTGTGTGGGACATCATTGATGTTACGTAGAAAGGACCAAGAGTCTTTACATATGCTAGGGATGGCCTTGATATATTTATCCAAAATATTAGTGATAAGTTTTGAACAAGGGTATGTGATAGACGACCTCCCGTCTATCAAAGCTCTCATAGGGGGGTCTTTGATGCTCTTATGGATTTTAGGGATTCCAAACATGACAGGTGTTTTTGGGCAATTTATATCAATATAGTTATATAAATCTATATCTATTTTCCCAGTCAAAAATAAATCCCTAAAATAACCTCTAATCCTTTGGGTTTGTCCATTAACCTCATTAATGGAAGCCTTAATGTAAGCATCAGTGTTTAACACCTTAGACATTTTCTCATTATAAGTGAGATTGTCTAATACAACTAGACCCCCCCCCCTGTCAGGTTTTATTACACGTACTGGTAACCTACAAAGCTCATCCAGTAACTTAAGTTGTTCCTTACAGATGTTCGCATTGCCTTGATTTACACCGACAACTTTAGTACCAGCAAGATATCTGAAATCCACTTCGCAGATGTTCTCAAAAAGCTGTAAGTCTGCATGCAATGGTGGATTGAAGACACTAGCTAGTTTTAAATTTGACAGACCATTGCCATACCTTTCAATATTCTGGTTAACCACTTCATTTTGTTGTCCAAATAGTAACTTTAAATTCATTTTTCTTACAAAAGACTTCAATTCAATGATCTCCCTAGATATACTCCCAGTGCTTCTTGGAACAAATGAGTTACCATAAGCTAGTAGTTCTATTAGTTGCTCATCCAGTGTTACATCAGAGAAATTGTATATTTTAAAATCTCTATTCCTATTAGTCAGTATGACTGGGGAGTCCTGTGTCAAATGTGTAAGTGGTGTATTAGAATGTGTTAGTCTGTCCACATCAAACATATCTTTTAGTTCTTTCTCCTGTTCGTGTAAGGTTTGTTTTTGCATTTGCCTAAAAAATTATTACTATTACCATGATTCACTCCATTATTATTGCCACATATATTATTCTGGTTGTTGCCTGACCCACCGTACTTACTGTCGGAGCCTTTAATTCTATTGCTCCGTCTTGGACCTGTACTACTATGGGCCTCATTGTTCTCTTCTATTATATCATCAAAGCCTCCCCTATCATCCACTGTTTCTGTTACCTGACTATCATTTACAGGGTTTGGTCGGGTGGCCTTGAGTCCCTTAAGTTTGGGATACGCAAAATTGTTAGAGTAAGCTTCTCTATCTCTAACAAGTTTTTTGCTTTTATTAGACTTTAACTTGAGTAATAAAGTATCAATACTAGATAAAATCCTTCCATAATCAAATTTATATCTAGTGAAATCTAAGTCTGTTTTAATGTCATTATCAAGTACATTGATTTCCTCCATTAACAGGTCTATATGTTTTACATAGTATTTAATAATAAGTTCCAGCAGTTGGATTCCCTGCTGTTGGAAAAGAACTTCTAAATCAGTAGAGAAGGCCTGGTCAATTATTAAGCCTGATGGCACAAAATTGTTGCGCAATCCTTTAGGGATTATATTCTCACTGACACATTGCTTAAAATAGGCAGATTCTAATTGTAATTTTTTCAACTTAAGCAGTTTTGTATCAAAAGTTTTCAGTTTATCTGCTAAACATACATTTCTGTTTGAAACACCGTTATTAGCTGACATACTTTGCTGTCCAAAAGACAAAATAGCAGTGTCCAATAACCAGTCACCTAAATCTGGCAAGCCAAAGTGTGTGTGTTGTCAAGCGTTCTACATTGGAAAAACGGACCGTAGGGTCCGTGACCGTATGTATGAACACATGTACGCAATTAAGAATGATAAAAATGACAATGCACTAGCAAAACATATAGGTTTAAATCCAGGCCACAGCTTCCAGTTCATGGCCATCAAGTCCCTTTGAAGACGAGAGGTGGCCCTTTTTCATTAATACTCGAGAATAGAGAACTGGAATGGCAGCTGCGCCTGGATGCGTTTAGATACCCTGGCCTTAATAGCAACTGCAATATAGCCCCAGTATTAAAACTTAGAAGTTATCTTAGATAATCTTTTTAATGAATGATTATGTTTTTCTTTTACAAATAATTTTTCTCCTTAGTGAGTTAATCAGAGTATGGTATAAAAAAGGTTACAGCACTAACGGAGATGATAATTATACCTTTTGGGTGAAACTTATCCTCCGGGGTACTATATTTTATAAGAAAATATTCCGCTTTCCTTTAGTATTTGTTGACAAATGGGGATTAATTTCGTGTCTTTAACAATTAAATATGTGTCAGTGGAGGGCTGACAAAAATTTATATCTTATATACTTTGTCGTTTCAAATAATAAATATTAAATAACTAGTAACCAGTATATCACATTATAGATATCCAATTTTTTAGCTGGTCCTGCTTTCATTAAAATGTCATGTTCATTAAAATGTCATGTTCATTAATATGTCATGTTTTTAAATGAATCTTCTATTTTTACATGGCATCTTCATCAGATGCGACTTTTTATGTACTAAATAGTACAAAAGGTTTTTAAACATGTGGACTATATTCCTGTCTTGATTTACCTATTTATGCTGTATAAAATACATACATTAGAAAAAAACTTGTACATGTTTAAAGTTGAAACTTTTGTTTCAAGTTGAGAAGGTTGTAGTATGTCACTTCCTGTATTCTTTATGTTAAATACGGAGTGCATTTTACTGTTGTTTTTACTTCCTCTGAAGAAGCTACAGTTTCCTGTAGCGAAAACGCTTGTTTTTTACGAGAATAAAAGTGCGTTAAGGACTGTTTTGTGGAGTTTCACTGTGCTGGCAAGGACCTCGTTTGGTATTTCATTTGTCCTTTATTTTACCGTTGGTTTGTAAACTTAGAAAGTTGCTAGAACAACAAGGTTTCCATTGGCATGTATTATCTGAAAGATATAAAGTCTAAAATTCAAATGCCTGTCATTATTTAATGACTTAATTGCCAGAAAACTACATTTATAAGGATGGGACCAAACATACTAGCCAAAAATCTAGAGATTCTGCAAAAATCTGGACAGTTGAATGGTATGCTCTGTTGACTCTTAGCTCCAAAAATCTCGATAAACCTAGAATACATGTGGGACAAAGGCTCAAAATAGGAACATATCTTACTTGATTGCTAGTATCTGTGTTAGCATACAATTTCTGAAACAGAGGTGTGCATGAGAGACTCTGAGTGAGAGTGACAGTAAAGAAGATTGCATACCTCTGGACCTTTCAGATGAAGAAATCTGGATAAAGCCTAAAATAAAGAGAGAACAAGGGCTCAAAAATAGGAACAGATTTTAATTACTGCTCTTATAAAATTACAAACTTGCTTAATTAAAAGGATTTGTCTTAGTATGAATTTTCTGATAGTCTGAAACTCATATGTATGCCATTATTTAGTAACTTCAATCTCCAATGACTGGCAACAAACCTAACATTTTAGGAGTAAGGAACCAAAAAGTAAAGTAAAGTAAATGCCTGGATATTTTCTAAGTATTATATTTTGGATGTAAAATGTTTCCACCAATACCATTAACATATATTACAGCAAGTTTGAAACATTAGTCAGAGGAACTATTTTACATCAAAATATATAAAAAAAGTAATATAGTATGTACAAACTTGGTCATTTCTGTACACCTTTATTGCCTGAAGAATCACCGGAAGGCTGGTATGCCCTCTCATAAATGAACAAAAAATAAAATAGTATGCTACGAAAAACTGAGGGGCTGCCAGCCCAGCCAGACAGAATTTTGTAAATGATTCTATGACATTATAAATATTAATGTAACCCACAGGCTTGTTCTACAAATGTAAAGAGAACTATTTGTTATGATTAAACTATATGTTGTAATGAGCTTTGGAAAATGCACTCTGCTGGAAGAAAGCTGATAAAGTAAAGAATTTTATGACTGTTTGATCTCAAAGCTCAGAGACAGGATGTCTGGACTAAGGAATGCTTTCTATTGTCTTGATTTAAGAGATAATTACTAAGTTTTCCATGACACCACAATACCTACATTTCAAAATACTGAAAACTCAAATAAATCTCCACAGTTCCAATTGTAAATGTAATAAATCCAATACGCAGTTCGAATGACAATAAAACACTCAATATTTATTAAAACAAAAAACAACCGGTAAGCGCTTTCCTTCACAAAGAATTCTTCAGACCTGAGGCAACTGTCAGAATACTGATAGTAGAGTAGAAAGCAGTGTTATAGTGTTTCTAAATGTGGGTATGTCTCTTTACATTTTTATGGGAAGTATCTAAAATAATATGGTAGATGTTTCGTGTGCTCCCAGCAGTAGTGGGAGTTTGCACAGCAGTATAAGGTAAGTAAAAGGTACATGCCCTTTTCCCCACTGTAGTGCGATCCTGGAGTTAGTATGGGGTTTGCGGGGCAGCCCCCCACATAATTTCATTTTATATCATCCAGTTTCTGTTAAGAGGGTAAGTAAGTAGTTTTTAAGTTTTGGAAAGAGTTAGTCATTAGTGTTGTAAGTGTGCAAGTCTATGGCTAAAAATTCAGTATTTTGAAATTCAGGATTGTAATATTTCAGTATAATGAGATTCAGTCAAATGAGTTTTCAGTATTTTGAAAATTAGGTATTGTGGTCTCAGTTAAATGAAATTCAGTATTTTGAGTTTCAGTCATGAAGTGGACCCATACATATATATAGATAGGTCTATTTTGTTTCATTTAAAACTCTTTTCACTGAATTTCAGTTCTCCCTCACCAAATTGCTGAAAGCTCAAATTACTGAAAACTCATTTCATTGAATCTCATTTCTCTGAAGTGAAGTACTAGCACTGTGTAGAGTACTGTAAGGTAACTAAAAGGTATATGCCCTATTTCTCACTATAGTGCAATCCTGGAGTTAGTATAAATAGTTAGGGGGTGTGTGGGTCACATCCCCCCATTTTGGGGGGTGTGGGGGCATAACCCCCACCTAGTTTGGGTTTATATTATATTTCACAGAAAGCTTTAAAACACTACATTTTAAACCATAGACATGCACACTTACAACATCATTGACTATCTCTTTCCAGAAGACAATATAAACCCAAACTAGGTGGGGGCTATGTCTCAAACCCCCAATGTGGGGGGCTATGCCCCCCATAGCTCCCCTAACTATATATACTAACTCTAGGATTGCACTACAGTGGAGAAAAGGGCATATACCTTCTGCAGTTTATTTCTCTTATTGATCTTAATTATATTTATCTATGTCTATTAAATCAAGCAACTCTTCTCTTAGCTCATTGTCTTCCAAACTGAGGGCACATCCCTTGTTTTCCGTTTTGTGTGGGCATTCTATAGAAAGTTATATACCATCTTCCTGTGGCACCTTCTCTTCGATTTCATCCTGCGCCATCCTTTGCTCTGTCATATGGGAACTCAGTGGCCTATCACTCTGTTGAAATTCTGTATAGAATGGTGCATGTTGGTAAAGACTGCAATCATCACACACATGCAACTCTAGTCATTGTTAAATATGCATGAGCTTAGCCCCATAACCTTTTACTTGTTTTGATCCCAGCTGGTTATGTTCACTTTTCCTTGGCCTCATGATATTGTTTAATTTAATTATGCTTTGCTGTCTGAAACTCTGTCTTCATTCTGCATTCCAAGTTTCCATAGACCACATAACTAACTCATAACCATGCATGTTTCACATTCCTCCCCCAATAATTCTGTTAATTCCATTTTTTCCACATAATTTCATGCAATTCCTTGCTTTACAAGCATCAAGATATTCTTTAGACAAAGGTATCCTTTCTTTTACAGACATCTTGACCATATCTAGTCTTTGTCAGATAAATCATAAAATTAATTGATTTTCCATCCTCCTTTTTATCTTAACAAAATGTACTATACTCTCTACCTAAAAGAGTAAAATGAAACAGTATATTTTTCTGTTTATTGCCAATTGATATAAATAATCAATTTTCGACAGGCTGTCTAAATAAATGTATTTGTTTTATAATATAGTGGTGATGTTGACGTTATCCTCAGTTCTGCATGCACCTTTTCTCAGTATAATTGGCTTCTTAAGCAATAGCCCACGCCTGGGTGTGGGTAATGCTGGATTTACCCATGGTTGGTGTGGTTTGGTCACAAGGGCAAAGCCCGAGTAGCCAAATAAAGACAACCGTGGGTAAATCCAGCATTACCCACACTGAGAAGTGGGTTATTGCTATTATACAATGACATTATTTAAGAAAAAAAAATACTTGCTTTTCTTAAATAATGGCATTGTATAATGCCTCTGTGCTGCCCTTCTGCAGCTGTCTGGTATTCTGTGGCAGTTCTGATGTACAGCGCATGCGTATGCTTACACAGTACATCAGAGCTGTGGGTGGAAGCAACGGAGAAAGCAAGATCTCCGTTACTTTTTTTAAAGCTGTCTCGCTATGTTAAACTCCTTTAACATGGCGAGACAGTTTCTAAAAAACAACGGAGATCTTGCATTATCCATTGCTGTAAAAAAAAAAAGACATACAAATGGAAAACGTCCGGGCAACAGGACCTTTTTCCATTAGTATAAGTCTGATTTACAACGTGCACACTGACCAATCAGCGTGCACATTTTGGAATATTAATAGGGGGTTGTTGTATAATTTAGCAATAAAGCATGCTGAAAGGCAAAATAAATACACTGTGTGCTTTACTATTTCTATTTTTATTGTGAATTTTAAATGATCCTTTTTTTATTTTTGCTTGTAAATGTCAGCATTTTGACACCTTGCAGGCATGTTGGAGCCAGTGCAGTGCAAGCATAGCCCCCTCTCCCAAGTTCCTGCATTCCACTCCGTTGCAGTTTCATTTTCTTCATTTTTCAGCACTCCTGCAGTGAATGACTACTGAGTGACATGTGGCTGTGAACAGGAGACATAGGAATGAAACTCTGCTTTTGTAAGCTCTAAAGCAACTTGATTCCCATTTACTAGTAAAATCGTCTCCTTTATAAGACACAAAAACACCACATCCAGAAAGTTCTCAACAATAACCATAACACTTCGTTCATTTATTTGACATATAATGCAGTAAAATGGCAGTTGACTGAAAGCCATTAAAGTGCATGTTGGAATATGATTTATGTACAGCTGTCCTTTAGACTTTGTTCAGTATGCCCAATAGATTTGCATTACATTTGAAACTGTTGAGCCCACCTAATTAAAATTGTTTGGCAGTGCTGTAATCAGTGGAGCAATTAGTAAGGCTGACGGCCACAAACATCGCCTGCAACACTTTCCTTTTCTAATTGATTGATACTAACAGTGCATCTCAAAACAGTTTAGTCAAATCCTGTTTTTCCTTTTTATTATATTTTCATTAAGCATCACAATAAAAAACATTAAAAAATGACATATCCATAATATTCATAACAAATTTACATGAGCAGCAACAATCCATAAGAAGATAGACCTTCCTCTACATGTCTCACATATACATCTGCAATTTATTTATTAATTTATCCCATTGCCTTTGTTTGTATTACCCTTTCAGCCTTGCATTTTATCATAATATGGCAAATGTCCCATAACAAACGTTCCCTAACTGCCATGTTAATTTCACTATTTCCACTAACTCCTTACTCCCCCAAGTTGGACATCCCTGAACCACCATTATTTCCCAAATATTCCATCCTGAATATCTGCCACTTCCTTTTTCCTTCCACCCCTGCAATTATCATCTTTACCTTGCCTGCTGCTACTTGCAATTACACACTCTCCTCCACTTCCAACCCTTCCTCAGATGAGTCTATACAAAACTGACATAACAATCACTAACCAGGAACAGGCCTAATAAATATATTTCTCCATTCTCACCCTCTATGACCCCCAAATTGGTCTGTACTACATGCACAACACCACATCTATCAGTGGCCTGGATTTTCAGCCCCACAGCTCCAATGCTCTGCTGCACCCTCTCCATCTTTCCTTAAACATTTTAACAGTGTTTTATACTACCAAAGTATTATGCAACGATTCATATCTCCTGCGGACCCAACCAGCTTCAACATCCTTTACAATTTCCAAACCTCCTCCATGGGAGCATCCTACTTCTGTTTCTCCATTTCAATAATCCATTACTTCCACAATTTGTTTAATTATTTAAAATATGTTCCTACTCTTCCCCACAAATACTTCTCCTATCTTCCTTCCTTTCAGACTTTAATTTAATTTTTAACTTTTTTACGTAGTACTCTAGAAAACCAGCAGTCCCCTTTCTTAACTTCATACTTTTGCTGCAACCATTTAAAGACAACCATGTTCCATACTGATCTTGCCTCTAAAGTCTTTAATAGTATGTATCCCTGGCTACTCCCATTGCTACAGTGTTCTTTCTATCTCCTCTAAGATGTTCCTCCAATCCATCCCCAACCAAATATTTCCTTCTTTTCTAAATCTGTTCTTCCAACCTGACACTTTTACAACATACATTTGTGTCTTTTCTGCCTTTTCAGATATTGCTACACACACACACGCACACACGCACACACACACACACACACACACACACACACACACACACACACACACACACACACACACACACACACACACACACACACACACACACACACACACACACACACACACACACACACGCACACCTTTCCTCTTTCCTTTCCACAGCACTGACTCCAATATATCATTTTCTAAAACCTTCATATACTGCATCACATTGATTGCAATTATATACCACTAACAATCTGAGACCATATTCCTATCCTCTTTTCTGTTTTCACAATATCTTTTACAAATCTCACCATTTCCCCCTCCAAGTACAGTTTTCATAAATTCTCTGAATATCCCCTATGGCCTCCCTCCTGATGCCTAGCTTGAGTGTGTCTTCCAATACATGTAATATGTGCCAGTTCCAAACTATGTTTCACATTCACCCTTTTTCCTAAATTAGCCATTTTTCCTTTCCAAATGTCTGTCATCATAGTTACTCTGTGTATAACCCCACACACATTTTTTCTCTCCTATTTCTTACAGACCCATATACACTTTGACCAAAATACTTCAGTTCTCCATCCACTTATGTCATTCTATGATTCTTATTACATTCCTTTCCTATCAACAAAGCTACTGATTTATTTGGATGATAAAGGAGCCCAGATTCTTCCCCATAATTCACCAATAGTTTAAGGACTCCCTGAAATTGTTCCCTTACATCTTCCAAAATCATCAGGCAGTCATTCAAAATGAAAATAGCATCTTCACCTTTCCATTTCCTGCCATCCTGCAACGATGATCATTATCTTTCTACACTAAACATTTAATAACTGATAGAAATAGTTCAGGAAGGAATGGGCACCACAACCTAGCTTTGTTTGATCTTTCTATATTTGCAAAAAAATCTTAATTGTTGGCTCCCTGTGCAGCAATAATCCTCATTTAATCATCTGCCATTTATTTTCACTGTATTCAGTACTCTTGTCATATAACCCCATGCAAAACAATCAAAGGCTTTTTGTAAATTCATGAGAATCATCCCTTCCTTACTTTCCCACTCCTTCTCTGTACAGCAAATTAAAGTTGCACTGATCTACCAGTGATCTCCATCTGCCAAATCTGTGCATTCCCTACTAACTACCTTAGGCAGCATTCTTTGTAATCCTGCCATTAACACACACAAAAATAACTTTGTATCAGTATCATATAGAAATATTTTCTATAGTTCTTCACTTCTACTTGCTGCTTTAGGATTGTGTAAAATCATAACTTTTGCCTCCTCCATTGTTGAATGGAGATATGCTTTCTCCACTGTTTCATTGTGCATCCTTACAAAAACAGCACCAACCTGAACACCCTCTCTCTTATAAAAATAAATTGGAAGGTCATAAGGCTCATTTGCTTTACCACCCTTCAAGTGACAAACTGTTTTCACAACCTTCCCTATCTCGAGTCATAAATGTATTTCCCTTCTCTTTCCTTCTCTCAGAGATGATCCTATCTATCCCATCCACCCAACAAAAGATCATACCCTACTCTACATCCTTTTAGATAAAACGGCATCATAATTCCTAAACATCATCCTAATCTCCATGTTAAACACTCTTCCCTCCCATTCTCATCCTTAATAGTATGTGCACATCCCTTCTTCCTTTGATCTTTAATCTTCCATAGCAAGCATTTTATATTTACCAACCAGCTCCCTGTTTGTCAACTCCTCTCGATTCATGGTCTCTTCCAAATCTTTTCATTTCATCCTAATGCCTTCGTGTTCATCTTCCCTATGATTTCCTGCTAACACTCCTTACAATCTTCCACAATACCTCTGCAATTGTCTTAAAAACATTTCCCTGTTCATTCTGATTTTCTTCTTTTCCCCATGCAGCTACTCTTCCAGATTTCACTGATTCTGCTACTTTAGCCTGTATCTCTTCTACTGCCATATTTTGTTTCCACGTAATATATTCTTCACTCCACCAAGGTTCAGAATTGTACCTTCAATTCCCTCCACCCTTTATTTCCCGCCCTTCAAGTAAGATTGATCATAGCATAGTCCAAGATATCCTGCTGTAAGCAAAAGAGATCCACAATTTCTCCTAATGTCTCCCTGTCTATCAACAACCTCTCCAGTATGCTAACCTGCCTTCTTTCCCAACTAGAAAACATAAGGCCCTTTTTGTTTGGCCGGTGTTATTCCCACACATCAACTAAATGCCTTACGAAGGTGGGATGAAGGGGACAGCTGCTCCTGGTGCAAAATATTAAGGAGTGAGATTGCCAGTCATTTGCTGATGGGATGACATTGCATATCTGTGGTCATGGCTGATGTGCTGTGCTTCTTGTCTGGTATTGCAACTGAAGCAAGCCAATTGTTACATTTGTAGGAAGCAATTTGTTACAATTTCAAGTGATGGCCTTTCTTTTTATTTTTTTCTTTGTTTGTTTGTCATGTTACAACTGGGTGTGCAGCACTGGTAAACTGCACCAGTCACCAGTTAAGGTAGCTACAGCTTTGTATTCAACATTAATTTTTCCTAAGTATCTCAGTCTGTTTAAGCTACTGACTAACAATTTCAGATAGTATATCATTCTGCCCATAAAATTAATTCAGAATCGCAACTTGCTTTTCTCTGGTCTACTTACCAACTATCTATTTCTTGTTTTCATTCCTTTCCCTGAGTTTTTCCTTATGTTTCTCTTTATTCCTCATTAAAATACTATACCTTCCTTCTTTTAAGCTAGCTATAGATTTATATTCAACAGTCTTAAACTTTCATAAGTGTCTCAGTTCATTTTAGCCATTGACTATCACTTTCAGATATGATATTGTTCTGTCCATAAAGTTAATTCAGAATCATTACCTGCATTCCTCTGGTCCCTGCATCAACTATCCATCTTCCATTTTTATCCCTTTTTATGATTTTTCCATACATTTCTCTTTATTCCTCATTAAAATAACATATCTGTCTTCTTCCCAGTGAAGTAAACCATTCCTAAACAAAGACCCTTTATTTTCAAACTAAACTTTCTTATTTCACTTGCATTGATCTTTGACTGCTGAAAAAAGGCATTGGTACTCTACGTTGCCATTTTTTTAGTCACCGTCTCTCTTTTATAAGATGGTTGATCCCCCCGCCATTCCATTTTCCCACCCTCCTCTGTTCCCCCACCCTTTTTCAGCCGACCTGTCAGCCACCAAGAGCAAGGTCCTAAGGAATCATATGTCGACATCCAGATTCAGTCATCAGCCATCCCACTTGACAGCAGGGACATGTGCCATTCACATTCATTTGCCATTACTGTAATAACTGCATCTATTTCTGTACTCTCTGCAGCTGCTTACCTTAATCCCTACTCTCCCTCTGTCTGTTTCTAACTCAGTGCAGTATTCTTATATAAACTAAACTAATACCCTTGTTCAGCACAACCAGCTATTACTCATAAACTGCCTATCCATACACAGTCTACCAGTCTACCACTATATAGCTTTCCTCCTCAATATGAAAACACATGCTGTCCACCCTCCTTCTAACCTAAACCTCCTCAACCACCATAAATATTACAGCCTTTCATGTTTATCTTTGCCAATAACCTTTTAGTAATATTACAACAGACCTAATTGGCTTTAAGAAAAATAAAACACAACTATATGCACTCTTGAGCCGTGCTATGCCACAAGCAGAACTTTCTGCATAAATAAAAAGGACAGAGGATAAAAAAATAAAGGTTATTATCAATTTAAACAATGACTGCATTCATATTACAGGTAATGCCTACTCAACATATCAACACCTGAAGTTTACTGGAAAAAGCCCTGTAAAGTAAGAATAACTAACAGGCATGCGTTAAACATGAGTGATCATCTCAGTCGGTAGAAAGTCTTTCATGATGCCATTTTTGTATCTCTTGCAATGTCTCCTCTGTTCATTCATACCAGTCAACAATAACAAATAAAAAGCCGATAAACTAGGAAACACACTGCTTTCTTTAAAAAAAAACCCTCAAGTAAGTGCTTTCATCTCTCTACCTTAGATCAGAAACTTCTTCAGACTGAGGTAACAATACATTAAACCATTTTTAAATACAACAAGCATCACATGATTAAAAACACATGACTAAAGAACACGATTAGTGTTTTAACACTTTCCTTTTTAAAAACATCACAAATCTTCCCGATTATTCAGGTTGGGTGGAAAGCAAGCATTCAATTTTAGTTGCCAACAAATATTCTAGCCACCCAAGCTCATTCTCAGGATTTAACACATTTTGCACATTTTGTAAAGCTTCTAATACAACAAATTTAAATTCAACTTTACACATTCCATTCTTATAAAGCTTACTTAATGCATTCTTTTCATCTGCAGTTTGTATTGCATATTTATGCTCATAAATCATTTTATTCACCTCACATGTTGTTCTTCCTATATAAAAAGTCTTGCATGCCACACAAAAGGCCAAATAAATCACATATTCTGATTTGCAAGTGAATAACCCTTTAATACTGATCCTATTCTTCCCTAACATTAAGTCTTCCAAGTCCGTATATAAATAATTGCATGTTACAATTAAAACATTTGACTATTCCTTTCTTTCTACTACTTTCATTGGTTTATTCAATTTATCTTGAAAAAAAATTTATGACTCTTGGCCTTCTTCTGTGTAAAAATTGGTTTATCCACTATAATTATTGTTATTTCAGGACAACCATTCAACACTATTAATAAGAAAATCATCACTTACCTTTCATAGTGAGGCTAGTAGGTACACAAAACAACCTTACCCACATTGTCTTGACTATCCATTCCAGTGTTTGAGAAATATCTAATATACAATCTGTGTATCAGCCCACACTGTGATCTCCTTCATCTTCAGCATGTCTTTCCTTAGACACTCATACTATTTAAAACATGCCTCTCCTCAAACGGGAATAGTAGCATGAAAGATATAGAGAAGAACTGGAACACAGAAAAATAAAGAGAAAAAAAAAATAATGCAGCATAAGTATGTCTCCCACCCTTTTTCACCTTTCCTGCCAGCCACCAAGAGCAAGGTCCTAAAGAATCTTGTGTCAACAAGTAAGATCCATTAATAATCATGTGATAAAGTCAATCAATTACAACAGCAATACAATTAAATAATTAAAATCTCAATTAGACCATAATATTTCAATTTTAAAACTGAATATAGAGCAGGTTTCATGCAACCCCAGAAAACTAGTAAATTTAATTGTATTGCTGTTGTAATTGGTTGACTTTATCACATGATTTTTAATGCATATTATATAACCATTTTTTAATGAGAATATAATGTTCTGATGAAGTTCCATTGAAATAAGGAGCTAAAGTGCTAAACTTTGTTAGTAAAAGTTCTTGGCATGTGGCAGTTTTTGTTATTTATTCAGTGGGTTCAATATTTGCTTTGATTTTCAGTTTGTTTCTTCCCTTCATGCTTAAGGCCTTTTGCATCACCTCTGCTGCTAACACCCACACTCCCCCCTTCCCAGCTCTCAACTGTCCAGAGTTTTGTAGAATATCCAGATTTTTGCTTCATATTTTCGGTTTGTTCCTCATAAAACTTGTGGTTTCTTAGCAAGCCATCGATGACTGAATTCACTAAATAATGACAGACATTTAAGTTTCAGACTTCATATCCTTTAGGAAATGCATGGTAACACTAAATCTTTTATTCTAGCAACTTTCTAAGCAATACAATCTTTACAAGCAATATTTAAAATTTGTCCCTATTTTTGGACTTTTGTCCTCCATTATTTTTGGCTTTGTACAGATTTCTTGTGCAAAGACGTAGAGAGGTATGACCCCTCCATCCCTTGTACTGGTGCCCCTCCTGCATCCATATAATTTTCTAAGTCATCTAACTCATGCCATCCACATTGTCTTTTAACTGTGATCTTTCTCTTGCAGCCCCCTTCACAGCTTCGTATTTGTCTTCTGTCTTGTGCCCTCCTTTATCTATATGCACTTTTTCTCTTAATGCCACTCTCACAGCTTCTGATCTGTCTTCAGTCTTGTGCCATCCTTTATCTATATGCACTGTTTGTTTCTGTGTGCTCTGGTAATAGATCCCACAACTCTACATTCAACTGACAGTTCAGATCTTGTGGGAATGTGCTCACTGTGATTTATCAGTCTAAACTTCCCCTCTCTTTTACTCCATAAACATTTGCCTCCTTATTCACGACCTTATACGTTCATAGGTATTCAGTAGGCATGTAGTTCAAGCAAACATTGAGAAGCCTAGAGCATTGCATGGTTAAGTAACTTGCAACAGTAACACAGTAGGCAAATGGAGGCTGTGGAAATCAAACCCTGAACTGCAGGAATCAGCTCAATAACAGCTCATAGCCCTAATCCTCTGCACTAACCAGGCTACTTCCCATCACTTTGAGTTCCCACAGATATCTTGTAATTTCCGTGTCCTCCTATATTTGCTGGTATGTCACTTTTCTCACCAGACCACCACTTCCTTTTACATGTAGTGTATCCACATAGACATGGACAGCTTCCTCTTATGGATAGCCACATCATTGTTTCCACTGTGTGATTTGCCCTCTCCAAATAATCTTTAATATGGCAGGGTAAAAAATGTGCATCATTACACTTGCTTCCCTGATGTACTAACTAGTTGTTATCGTTATCAAACATTTTTGGTAAACCTGTGGAGCAAAATCATCCAGAATTTTTATTTTGCATCCCTACATTGAGAAACCTCTCATAATAACTGCAATCTTTTAGCCACTATTGCACCAAGTGCCTAAGTCAATCCTTAAAGATGGATAATCTACTTACTCTGTGAGCTCTATATGTTTTTCTATTTAAGTACTTATTAGTTATTAAGTTATATTGTTTACTAGTGTAGCGCACTGATCAGTAATTATCAATTTTAGGCATAGTCCATCCACTCCACTTTCCCGAGTGTCCCAGGGCACTGTCTGCTTAAATAACTTGCTCAGAATCACATATCAGGCAAATGAAGCCTGAGGGAATCAAAGCCTGAACTACATGAATCACATCATAAACAGTTCATATCTAGCCCACTCATTCTGTGACGTGGCAGACACAGCTTTCAACATAGTTCATCATAACTCTCCCCACCACTGTTTCCTTCAAACCTGTCATTCTAAAATTTGCATTATAAATCCACATTCCAAGTCACTGCACCTGCCTTAGGGTAATCATTAATAGTCCTTATACCCATCAATGTTTCCTTCTGCTGCTTCAGGCTTCCTTCCACTGCCTGTTTCTTTTTTTGTTTTTTTGCATCGTGGCTACCACCCCACTAATGCTACATTGCTCTCTCTATCTTCTTCTGCCTCCATTGCACCTCCATTCATAGTGCAGCCATCTTGCTTGTCAGATCCTCCACATTGGTGAGTGTCTAATCCAACTTTTCTTCCTGTCCATCCAGGTGCATGCTCCACCAACCAGCTGAGTCCAATTCTGTCCTTCCTTGATCTTTAGAATAAATATTCAGCACTATCAAACTATTATTAAACTTACTTCCTTCATAACCAGAACAGAGCAAAATGGTCATTCAGTCATTATGTTTCATGAATCATGTAAACCCCCTGGGAAACTCTTTTTATTCACCTGTCTCAAGGATCCTGGCCATGAAGTACAGTCAGGACTTCTGGACCTATACACCAATCTGTGTACCAGAAATATGGCCCTCTTTCCCCTCATAAACAGTGCACATTTCTAGACAGTGCACATTTTCAGCACTGGTAATTTTGCTAAGCAGGTCAGCCTGCAAACCCAACAATACACATTTAATGGGAGATAATAACTGAGTGATCACAGCCACAATTGTTTAGTCAGGATTCTCAAAAGTATAACCAAAATTGCTTGCTTGGCAAATGCCTGTTAATCTCCTTGGGCCAGAATGCATCATAGCTCATCTCTGGAAGAATGAAGTGTTTCATAATAATTGACTGACTGCTGATATGTATCTTTAGCGTTTCTTGTGTATGCTGTGGAGTTTCCTTATTACTGCTCTCCTTGCATTTTAGATTTTTCCATACCTTGATCACCTTTACAACAGACTGGTTTTAACATTTCCAAATAAACTGGTGTCTCCTTAATTTGGAAAGATGATGCCTTTGTCAGTATCTGTTGGCAGTTATTTAACAATCGTCCACTTTTAGACCAGTAAACATATTTTGAAGGCTTTCATTGATCTCCTTTAGTAAAGTGAAAATGGATGAATGCCTATAAATCTTTGCTCTTTTATTTACAAGCACATTCTTAGTTACTCTGTTTTGCAGTTGTTCAGTTTGTAGTATATGTTTGAAAAGGTATGGCTTCCATATGTTACTCCCACATTTCAGGTTTTTCAGGTATTCAGTTTTATAGTATTTGTTTCTTTATATATGAACCCCATACTGTATTCCCAGGTTCCAATTAGATTCAGATCAAATTATTAAACAGTTTACAAGTACACCATGGGCTTATCATCTAATAATTGTCAAAACAGAGTTCATAAGTTTGGATGCTGAATTGCAGATTTCATTTATGTGGTTATTAAAGATTGCTCTATGCTGTTAAGTTATACTTTTCTACATGCTTTAACCTTGAGTTTTAATTCTTCATTTTTCCTCATTGCAAGGGTTGATGCAGGAAGCTATAAAATTACTAAAACATTGCTAAAAAGCAATTGCTTCATCTTGGTTTTCCTTGCTTTGGCAACATGATAACCCAGTGGAAAGATCTCCAACACATAAGCCTTGGATCTGGGGATCAGTGCCTTGGATTTGGCATGGTCTTCCGATGTTTGCATAGATTTTCTCTAAGTACTCCATTTTTTTCCTAAAAATCAAGCCAGTTGATTGGCTACTCTGTTTGCATGCATGTGTGTGTGTGTCTGTGTCTGTGTGTGTGTGTATTTGTATGCACATGTATGTATGTGCATATAAACATGTGCATCTGTGTGTGTGAACAGGCAAGCATGTGTATATGTGTGTGTGTGTGTGGGGGGGTCTCTCTGCCTTCTACCCATTGCTTCATGAGATAAGTTCCAACTCCCCTGTGACCTTGCATAGCATAAAGTGAGCACTAGAAAATTCACATATTAATAATTTAATATCCTAAACATAGGCAAGGCCAATGGGTCACCTTTTTGAGTCATTTTGGAAAATCGTATGAAACTGGTAAGTAAATGAATAAATTCTCACTTTTCTGTTGACAATAATCCATGCTTCTCAGAACAAATGTGAAAAATTAAATTTCTAATATTACTTTTAACAGGCAACATGAAGTTTAGAAGTAAATTGAAAGCAGACTGTTAGACTAGCTACCTCTTCCACCAAAGAAACGTACAATTAGATATCTTAGTATTGAGCAGAAAAAGGACAGGGTAACCAGGAATATAAATCTGTCAGAATAATAAATAAACCTGAGCATACTTCTCAGCATCTAAACATTAAAAATCATATCAGAGGGCCAGGAAGAGGAACACACTCTTAATCATTAGAATAGGATACATTCAGTTGCTAGAGCACATATAGCTATAATAAAGAATCTTCATGTAAGCTTAATTCAGTTTTTTAATGAAATATACACTTTTAAACAGATATAAAAAAGTATAATTTATGAAGAAATTCAGTAAATCTCCCAGGGGGGAGGGTATGCATATTCTGAGGGCAAACAATCATTGGGTACCTAGGCTAACTAAATCATTGCAGTTAAGAGGTATAAAAATGAGCTTTTTCAGTGTTTTATTTTATAACTGGAATAGAAATATTGCAATATTTGTATAACTTATTATTCATAAATAATACTATATTGTAGCTTATGTGTGAATGTTTAATGATTTCAGTTCAGGAAACCACACATTACACCACATACAACAAAAACTTACAATATTTGTTCACATACTAATGGATTTTGAAACCAGTTGAAATAAAGATACTGAGATATCAGGATTATTTATAACTTCAAGAAATATGACATGTCAGCCTTTAGACAAGTCATCGGAACTACACAGAGATGTACTCCTACAGGCATAGCCGTAGGCATCAGTTTCAACAACCTGACCGTGATATATGCTGTCTGTAGAACAAATGAGTTAGAATTTCATGCCCTGCTAAATAAGTGATCTGTAAGATCAAGGAAGGCAGGCTGAAGATTCCTGCAGAGGGAAGGAAGCTATGCAGATGATGAGCAATGTGTTTATACAGTGAATAAGGTAAAAGTATATGAATCTTTTAAGTTTAAAGAGTAGAAAGACAGTGGAAGAGGGCTTTATTACAAGCACATGTCAAGAAGGAAGATGGACTCAAGCTGTGATATTATAGTCATGATGGTACGGAGCACAACATCCTCAGCAAAAATCTGAACATTGAAAGAACAAGATTATAATTATGGAGAGATAATTGCATTCCTATCCTTCACTTTAGGCCAATCCAAAGACTCTGCTTTTCTTTTAAATGTCATACGCTGACATTCAAGAAACTCCGGGTGCACACTAGGTCATTATTTTAGTGTGCCACTGAATTGAAGGAACATCACAGACAGGATGCATTGTCTATTTAGAGGAGGGCTAAACATCCCAGTGTGGTTCTCTGCCTGTCCTCAGAGCCAGCAAAGAGCAAACATTCAGAAAATTATCTGTTTCCAAAAAGGTGTTTCTGAAGGATGCGTCAATCTTCAAAAGGTATAACTCAGCATAAATTGATCTACGTATTGAGGAATTTATTTTTCCAGATTTTGTTACTGTTGTTTTCTTGCAAAAGTAAAACAAAATGACACAATGCAAGAGATAATCACTAGAGTGAGAAAGGCACTCTTCTATACGATCTTGTACTGTTCTAAAAGGCAAAGTCTTAAGTACCCGATGGGGTGGGATTATTCAGTCAAATAATATTTAAAATATACAGAATGACTAAAAAGTATTTAAACAATATTTAAAATAGTAGCAAGAGGTAAATGAATATAAAACATGTACCCTCACTGTTTATTGACCTATATTAAGGAAAAAGGTGGTTTTATCAGCGGTACCTTAAAATTAGTAAGGCAATGTCAGCTTTCCAAAATGACAACATCTGAGTCTGTCTTTATTCAAGTGTATGTGTTATTTGTTTTACTATGTTGCCTCATAGTTATGATAAATATTTCCTATCCAAGTTGCACTATAGTGCTCTTTGTTTCATAGCTATCAGCTATGGTGATGAATGATAGTCGTTTTAAAAACTAATAAGTTCATATGTTCATAGGTAAGTACTAGGCTAGCTACCCTTCTGGCCATTCCCTTTTTTGTACTCAAAATAATGTCCATTTTGGTTATAGATTGGCCTTACCTATCCGATGGTCGATAGTTATATATTGCCCCTAATGAGAATAACTGAGATCATATAATAGATAATTGAGGGGATCAATTCATGCGATAAAACATTTAGGAGCTGTCTCTGTGCATTAGTAGTATGGGGGCAGTCCTAGGGTAAATTTTCTATTTCTCATCCAAAGATCTATGTTGCACTTGAATATGGGCAGGTATGAACTTTGTTTTATGTGGATGGGAATATGGTCACACCAGCAGTGTCCTCTGCAAGGTATAACTGTCCCTCTGAACTGTTCTTTTGATGCTACAGAAGAGGTTTAGATCCATAGACTGAGTATTTAAAATACCTTTTGACCAACTGATGTGCAGGGAATCCATCAGTAATGGGTTGGAGGATGCCCTGTATGCCAGAAATGGGTCACCTCTTATCAGTCTGTAGGACAGTGAGCATAATGACAGGGCTTTGAGTTGGTCCACATGAGACATGTTGTTTAGACCTTGCATCATTTTAACAAGATATCTCTGTGGACATCCCAGCTGCTGCATGTGTCTGAACAGATACATGATTGGCCTAATAAGGGCTGAGTAAAGGGAATTAATGACATCCCTAGATCTAGACACAATCCCTTTGTTTATAACCTGTGCAATATAGATGGACTTTCTTACAACAATTGACATGCAGTCAAAAGTTAGATCACTGACGCAATAAGTTCCCAAATACCAAATAACCGGGTCAACTCTTAGGGGTGTATTATCAATATGGTCATTCCCTGGGGTAGATGACTTTCCAAAGGACACAATAATGCATTTTTTGATATTTAGATTCAGTTCATGATTTTGGCACCAATTATTTATTTGTGACGAGCCTTTCTTCAGGATGGCTAAGTCATTCGGGGATTTGATGGCTACTCCTAGCTTGCAGTCATCTGCAGATTTAGTCAGTAAGAGCCCTTTGGTATTGGCCTTTACTTCAGAAAAGTAGATGCCAAACAAGAAAGGTCCCAACACTAAACCCAGGAGACTTCACTGGTGATCGTTGTGAAAGCAACTTCCCCTGATTTGTTTATCTGCATCCTAGCTGTGAGCTAGTTGGCAATCCAGCTTGTGACACAGGGGCTTATTCCCAGTTTATTTCTGCCTGAATGGAGAACCATGTCAAAAGCTTTGGCCAGGTATGCAGTGTCTACCATTTTGCCTTCATCCATTGCTTTGTATACCTTTTCAAAAAAGTCCACCAGAATAACTAAGCATGATCTGTCCTTGATGAATCAAAACTGAGACAAGTCAAGTGTCTGGAGCTTCCCTGTGTCCTGACTGATTAATTCCATTATAAGTCCACCTATGGCTTTGCATATGATGCTGCTCAGACTTATGGGTCTGTAATTGCCTGGGTCTATAGAAGGGCCTCCTTCATGCAAGAGAATGACTGTAGCTGTCTTCCATTTGCTTGGTACAAAACCTTTATGGAGGCTGAGATTGAACAGTGTTGTTAGGGGTGTGGCTAAATCGTGATTCATGCTATTTAAGATACACCCTGGGATACTGTCAGGGTCCCATAGATATGGCATTATTAGCTTTTGATAGTACTTTTAGGACTTGGTCTTGTGTGATAGCTGGAGGTTAGATGGTTTTAGGGATAGCTTGAGGGAGGGACAGCGAGAGGAAATAGGTAAAGTTAGAGCTAAATTTATCGGTCAGTAGGTTCACTATATCTTCAGCCTCAGTATAGGTAACATCACTCACAATCGACTCAGCACCTTGCTGTGTTGTGCTTTTGAGATTACAGACATAACTAAAACTATAACTGATAATGAATGAAAGGAAAAGAGAAATAGAAAATGAAGGTGGAATGAAGGAATAAGGAAAGAGGGTGAGAGAGGAAACAAGGAGAAAGAAAAGAAAGAAGGATAACTGATAAGGAATGAAAGGAAAAGAGAAATAGAAAATGAAGGTGGAATGAAGGAATAAGGAAAGGGGGGGTGAGAGAGGAAACAAGGAGAAAGGAAAGGAAGGAAGACAAGGAAAGAAGAGATATGGAGAGAATGAGGAAGAGAGGAAAGAAGGAAGGAAAGGATGAAAGAAGGGAGAGGGAATAAATTGTATGTGGTTTAGGTTTAAAAAGTGCATGTTACTGAAGCAGCTAGTTCAAAGAGCATGAAACCTGCAACAATACAATGGCAGAAGTGCATGCAGATGTTTTATAAAAAAAGAAAGGAAATAATTATTCTGTCTAGCTTAATGGTAAGTCAAAATATGGATTGCATTAATATCAGTAAGAGATGCTTTATATCTCTCCATATTGCAATCTTATGTACATTAAAACCTGATTCAGTAATTTTTTATACCATAAAGCAATCAGGACCTCATCCTCCCACACACTTTTACTACAGCATTTTGCAGTTGTACTGACACCATAAACAGAGCTTGGAAAACAAGCTCTTGCTTCCCTTAAACCAATGCAGTCCACAGTTCAGGGATTTTGTTTTCAACCATGTCAACTGCAAATGGGGTGAACTGGTACCCTTAGGATCAGACTTCTAATTAAAGGAGTACTATACAGAGCTATAAGTCTGTCATTCGTATTCCATATGTAGGGAATGGGTCCAGTCAGAGGGAGCACAACATTTCACTGTAGAAAATTAAGTACCTATATGCCTGTGCACACAATTTCATGATCTACTGTGTTGCTTACATGTGCACACATGAGCATGTACCTGAATGACCTGCTGATGTGCACCGGACATAGGGTATTAACAATAAACCGAGACAATTAAGGCAAAACTTTTTATTTCCCAAGATAAATATTGAGGTTTACATCATATATTGCATCAACGGCAGATTTCATCATAGCAAAGGCTAATAAGGTCATGGAAGTTTGAAGAAAGAAAAGGAAGGATTGAAGTACTAGAATGAGCCTAAAGTGGAAATATATATTCTTATTAAAAATACTGCACCAAAGAATATACCTATACGGGAACTTTTAAATCTGTTCTAGCAAATTATTCAAAAAAACGTAACTTTGCTATTTGACTGACTTTTTGAACAGGACAAAATAAATCCACCAAAACATCTGCCAGCAGGCCATTAGTGGAGCTTAAAGACATACATGACTTTTAGAGCACTACACCAACTTTTAGAAGGCAGACCCTTCCCTTTCAAGTGTAATGTCACCCCTGCCCCACTGCCCCAGATAAAACATTTTTCTGGACAGTATACTTTTTCCAATACTGAAAAAAATGGCAAACTTAAAAACAATGCAGAAATTAAAGTATGGTAAATATGAACTAGTTTTTTTATTTGAATTCTGTCACATCTTATTATAGAAAACATTTTTTGCCAAGTGGTTTCTGCTATGGTATACATGGCTTACCTGGTGCCCTTGATACTTCAATAAGCCTTTTATTATACAGCTCACTGATTAAGTGGTTTGGCTCAAATACTTGAATTCACAGACCATTTCATTAAATGATTTGGTTCAAAAGAAGCAGAATGCAGCATGGCAAAAAATCTCAACCTACTATCATTTGGCAGCTGTCACTTTCTTTACTAAAATAATCAACTCTGAGGTCACTGCATCTTTGACAATATGAAACTGTCCTAGCAAGGACTATTATGACATTTTGGCAAATGATACATTATTGTTCAGTAGTTCTAGCCATCAAGTGGTGATTCCTAATTAATGAGATTAAATGGGAATATTCCATATTGGGAGAATGCAGTTATGCATGAGCATAAAAAACAATAACTTCAAAACAAAAATACGTAACATAGTAAAAGTTTGTTGTTTGTTTAGTTTATTATTCACCCTTTCTTCTACTTATCCAAACCCATATATACTTTTACAGACACAGTGTTTCTTGTGAAGCAAATAGGGTTTTACAGCTGAATGTAAGAAAACTCACTGTTGTCTGATACCCACCCCCATTCCAGGAGTGGGCCAGAGTATGACTTGCTACAGGCAAGAAACAAATTTCAGGAGGCCTAGAAAAAGGCTGAAAGACAAGAAAGATAAAGAAATAAGTTTAAAGACAATGCAGGAATTGGAGGAGAACAAAGTATAACATAAATAAAGTTTTAAAAATTAATCAGTAGGGGTTCTATGGAAAACCAGTCAAGACAGCAAGAAAACTGCAAGAGGAAGACAACTAAGCTTTGCGTAGTACAATGACTATCAAGGAACAGTCTGGGAGATATTTAGCAAGATGTAGGATATTTATATTCTTTATGATAACCTGTCACATGTGCCCAGTATGTCCTCCTCCACTGATAATTCTATTCATCACTTCACAAATGCTTGCATGGGAAGATGCCAGAAGGGAATGCTTAACACACGAAAACAGAAGCCATCATCCTGAATGAGCTGTGCTGTACTCTAATTCCCCTTTTGGTCAGCAAATGAGGTACAAAATCTACAGTATAATGTGTTTTGACTCTAGTTCTGGACTTCTACCCTGGTGGTGCCCTTGCAGTGTAGTATGACCACCTACCTCTCCCAGAGTAGGAAGATCAGTTGTAACCACTGAACCCATTTCTTCCTGGCATATGGGCTATACAATTCAAAACATTGGTGGATCACAACAAAATGTTCCCCGGGATTCATGAAGCTCAGTGCAAGGCCGGCGTTAGGCTTGCGCCGACTGTGTGGCATGAAGTTAGCGCAGTAGCACCAAATGCATATTAATGAAGGCGCGCTGCCGCCACAGCCACGTGCATAGGAAAGGAGCGCGAGTGCATAGGGCGTGTCAAAGTGCCGCACAGAGGCGTGGAAATGTCAGCTGTCAATGTGCAACCTAAAATGCTTGCTTATAACAATTTGCAAGCAATAAAAAGAAGAAAAACAGACTGGATCAGTGAAATCAGAAAGCCACAAGGTCCACTCAGCGATATTAATCTAGGTCTTCCAGTAGATCAACCGGGTAGTCCCGATTTGAGAACATATCAAAAAGTAGTGTACATTCCTTGTCAAATAGTTCCATGGTGCTACACATTCTAGCTGCCCGAATCAGCTGACCCTTGACTATAGATCTTTTTTGTTTGAAAGGGTGTTGACTTGAAAAGTGGAGAAGTGAATTACAATAGGTAGGTTTCCTATGTATTGATGATAATAATGTATTGTTCAAGTCCACTTTTTCAAGATAGACATCCAGATAGTCAATGGAGTCAGTTGAGAAATGGAAGGTGAACTTAAAGAATGGTGTAGTACCATTCATAAAGTCAATAATAGAAGTAGCATCCTGTTCAGAACCTTGAAAAAGGATAAAGATATCATCCAGATATCTCGTGTAGTAGATAAAGTGTTTCACTACTTGAGGATTAGAGAGAAGAAATTTTTTCTCCCAGTAGGCTACTACCATATTTGCAACAGTTGTCCCACAGGGTGAACCCATAGCTATACCCTGAGTCTGTAGAAAATATTGGTTCTCAAAGATAAAGAAATTAGATGTAAGGATGATGTCTATGAGTTCAGTTACTGTATCTATTTCCATTTGGGGAGCTCCCAGTTCGTGTAACAGTAAAGCAACCCATTCTGATGCCTCCTGATGGGGGATAGAAGTATATAAATCCACGATGTCAATTGTCAGAAAGTTGAAGTCATGTTCAGGTTTTAATTGGTTAATGTTGGACAGGAAGGACCAGGAATCCTTGCAAATGCAGGGTATCATTTTAAGATATTTACTAAGTATGTTATCAACCAATCGGGCGCAAGGATGGGTCATAGAAGACCTCCCATCAATAAGTGCTCGGATTGGTGGATCTTGTAGATTTTTGTGAATTTTCGGAATTCCGAAAATTATAGGTGTTTTAGGTAAAGTAATATCTATAAAGTGGTAAACCTCATTATTAACTTTTCCTGCAAGAAACAAGTCCCTGAAATAACCTCTGTTTCTGATAAATGTGGTGTTCATTTCATTGAGTGAGGAGGATCTGTAAGCTGGACTGTTAAGGATCTTCTGCATCCGTTCTGAGTAGTCATCGTTATTGAAAATGACAAGCCCCCCACCCTTATCAGGTTTAAGGACTCGAATAGGGATGTTTTCAAGTTCCCTTAGTAAGGTGTGCTGTTCTTTAGTGATATTAAAATTATGTTTCCTTGCCAGAGATTTAGCCTGAGCTTCAAGATGTCTTAAATCAACCTCGCAAGCTTTTTCAAATAAAGCTAAAGTAGGATGTAAGGGTGGGTTATAAACACTTGAAAGTCTCAAGCTGTTTAATTCACACTGCATAGAGGAAGAAAATAACAACCCCAAATTTAATTTTCTCGTAAAGTGTTTAACATCAATAATAGTATCAGTGAGATTAAAATGACAAGTAGGGACAAATGAATTACCTAGGGCAAGAAGGTCAATCAATTCTTGCTCTATTCTGAAGTCAGTAAAATTGTAAATGTTAAAGTCACCTTTGCTGTTTTTTAAGATGACAGGTATGTCTGGGAGTGTGTTTTCACCCCTATTGTCCAACGAAAAAGGCCTCAGTTGTTCCAGTTACTCCTCTGTTGTTGGTACCTGGTATTGTATCTTGTCCCTAAAAAAACAGTATTGTCGGAGTTCTGGTTTTGAAAAGGGGAATTTAAACCAGGTTGGGACGAGATGTTATTCCTGGTTTTATTCCCATTGAATTGGTTTGCCCGAATTCTGTTACTACGTCTAGGGGCTGTATTAGGCCCCGAGAAATTTTGTGATGTTGAAGGTAACTGGTATGAATCAAATTCATCATCAGGCCTGCCTTGTTCAGTACCTTGTTGTTGGCCATTGCCAGGATGGGTACGAGGGAGGAAAAGTTTTTCATATGCCTTGTTTTGTTGATATGCCAAGTTGTCACGGTTCAGTTTTTTTATTTTATTAGCCTTCAGTTTCAAGAGAAGGGCATCAATGCTGTTAAAAATACGTGTGTAATCATATTTGAAATTGTTAAAGTCCAGGTCCTCCTTGATAGAATTATCTAAGTCATTGAGTTCAGCAGTTAATGTTGAGATATGCCGGGAATAGTGCTTAATAATTAAATCAAGAAGCTGGAAGCCTTGCTGGTCAAAAAGTGATTTTAAATCGTTTAGAAAACAGTCGTCATTGATGAGACCAGTAGGAGCGAAGCTACTACGTAGTCCCTTTGGTATGATTTTATCATTCACACATTGTTTAAAATAAGAGACTTCTAGTTGTAATTTACGTAGTTTGACCAACTTGTTGTCAAAAGTATGGAGTTTGCTCACCATTGAGTCCGTAGAGTTGACGTCTGTGTGTGCCGGTAGTTCCTGTTCTCCCTGTTGCCCAAAAGAAACGCAGTTGGCATCAGAAATCCAATCCTGTAAGGAGGGAACGCCAATAAGCACCGGGTGGTGGTTGTTACCAGTAGGGCCAAGTCTGGTCCTGTCTGTTGTAGTATTCTGGGTAATGGGAGCACCTCCAGTTTGCGTTTGATTAGGGCGTTGTGCCTCTGTGATAAAATCAGAGCTGTTCAGAAGAGAAGCGCCTATACCTGGTGTGCTGTTGTTCAATGGACCTTGCCCAATCCTAGAGTCTAGTTGGTCCATGCGCCCATAAAGCATATCAAGTCTTTTTGTGATAGCTGCTAGCAAACTGTTCATGTCCTTGTTATTCTCCTGCTGATCATTGTGAGTCCCAAAAATAATTGGGCTGCCAGGACTTTTCAGTGTTTGTGACCACAGTTTGTTTTCAGAATTTGCAAGCAATAGTAATCACATCTGTCAGTGTCCGTGGATACTGAAACGTATGCAAAGCATGCAAGACAGTTCCTGCGAACACAAAATGAAGAGGCAAACACAAATGCACGGTAGGGAATAACGGGTCCCTATCCCTCGAACAAATGACATTGAAAACCGTGTGCCCGTAGTCCAATGCAGTGTAGATAGTTATACCAAGTGGAAGTGAAACACATCATATGTTAGAGTGCCACCAATAGGTACGTCCAGCCCAATGGTCAGGGTCACCAGCTGACCCATATTGTGAGGGAGAGTACACAGCTGGGCAGATGTGTCCATAACAAAAAACATGATAAATGTAAATATCTAGTGACCGTATGACCGAATTACATCCCACAACGCATGTAATAGTCACATACAATAGGTATGTCCGTATTTAACATACCATATGTGACAGGAAATAGAATAAGCATGTAAACGAAACAGAAGGAGCATATAAACTGCTACAACAATAAAGCAACATGTAGGCTCAAAGGAACAGTATTATCTGTAGCATTGACTGTGGGTACGTGTTGTCCAGTACAATCAGATATGTGTCTGGAATATATCCCATCCTGGACATAGGAAAAGGTGGCATCCTACCAATGATTAGAACAGTCAGCCAAAATTTGCACATCTGCGGTCCAGGCCATACTAGTCAGGATGTGTCACAGCTGAACAGGAATTACCCAGGTATACCAACCATGTCATGAAAGTTAAGCATGGGCGTGTACCTATGTGTGTGAGGTATAGCGTGTGGAAGGTCAAACATGGCAGGGTAGTCCGCAGTGATGGATGGAGTGTCAGGAATATGTGTGTGGGGGGATGGGTAATGGTATAATCCTCAAAGGCGAGACTGTGTCATATGCAGAATAGGTGAACTGGAGGTGTATGAGGGAGCAGCGTGTGAAGCAGAAAGAAACACAAACAACATGTATACACATCTGCAATACAACCAGACAGGCCATACTGTAGAACAAAATCCCACAAACATATGAATATTAAAATGTGCGATACAAATGCACAGAAATGTCACCGGCACATACCCACAGATTGGTCCTGATGGAACTGGCCATATCAAATGCAACATACCTGGATGCATAATGGACTACCCAGCATCCCCTCCACAGCACACAACCTGCGCCCATACCTGAACATCCACCAAATCCAGCCATACTTGGCCTACTAATTTGGCACAGCCACATCTACATATAGTGACCACTATGCATATGTAGTAGGTAGTGTCACCCTAGGCAGTTTCAGGTTGCAAACTATGTATCCCTTGCATGTAAAACCCTCAGCACATTTTCCTAATGCCAGAAGAATGGTCGGTATCAGTCTTGTGATTTTTGGTCTTGTTAAATTTTTGGATATCCCTCATGGGATAAGTAACCTGTGTAAACATTAGAATGGTTATCAAGACATGATGTCCAGTCCTGTAGACATCTGGACACAAGTTGGAAAGTGCAGTAGTGGTGCACGAGACTGTCCAGCCCTAGATGGTGATGCAGAACCTACTACCCAGGATCAAACACCTGCCCGAGACGCAGGTGTCCCGACACAAATAAGCGAGAGAATATATTGCACACATTCACATAGTGGCACATGGAATAAGGGTGATGAAGGCACTGACATAAACAGGATACCCCCTGATTCACTATGTGAGGGACAAGTACTGTGTGGGTAGGTGTGACCTGACCAACAATGATACAATACCAAATGTCCTGTGATTGTAGGAAATAAGTATGTACCATACTGCATGTAACAGTTGCCTAAAGCAGTCACGTCAGGATAGAATAAACATAATTCATACAAGAAACAGGCAAACAACTAAAGTGCTAAAGGTATAGGCTCACAGCTAGGAAACTAATAAATGTTCTAAACCTGCACTGACTGTGGCTATGTGTTGGCCTAAACAATCTGGTGTCCCCAATATATCCCAACCTGTACATATGACAATGTCAACCCTACCAATGGTCAGAGCATTCGCACAATGACTGTCCAGCCTCTTAACCACTCACAAAGCCAGTGACCTTTGGAGGAAAGGTGTTGAATGAGAATGACTACTTACAACAATGAAGAGTAATAGACGCATTTAACTGCAGAAAATTAGTAGTATTACGAATCTGTCAACACGTTCCAAGTTAATAGTACTAATATGGTAAAAGTGTCCGTGATTGTCCCTGAGTTGTCATAGCCATGTCCCTGTCACTGTAGAAATGAGTCCCCGAGTATCACAGAGGTCTGTACACATAAGTACACCAACCAACTGTCACATATGTTGACAGGACTATTGCATACCTGTAGTGAATTTATAACTGATGTCCAGAATAATATTCATTGTATTTATAAATGAATGAAATAGTCAAATGCGAAGGGACACACGTGTAACCCACAAATTGTTCGTAATCCATAACACCAGGAAAGGTACGTATGTGCAAATATGAATGTATGGTGAGCCTGTGAATACATGAGGTGGTACAAAATGTGTGTAGGACCCCAACTCTCTGGAGAGGGCAATGTGTAAAGGTGTGTCATGGCTGTGATAACAGGTGTATAATGGCTGGTATGGGTGGAAACTCAACACGGGTGTGCTGGAGAAACTATGGATATGCGATTGTGGACACGAGTGCTAGGGTATGTTGCGCCGGTTGCAATGGAGTGGCCCATGGAGGTCAGCTAGTACGTAGGTGCGATTCCCAGATAGAGCGTCGTCTGCGTGGAGACATACATGAATGGGTGTATCGTTGCCGGACATTGTGCATCAGGGCTGGCAGCCCGACACGTAAAACCTAAATGCCACGCATGAGCAGAATGGAGTTCTGTTGTGACAACCCCAAACCGTGAAAAGCAGAAAGACACAACTACTTGCAGACATCAATATGTTGACGTACAATCTCAGTAACACAGACACTCATTCTATTAACATTAATAATATGAATGTGCACAGAAACAAACACAGTAGCAGGAATAACTGGCTGCTCATACGAGTAATAGGTCGAATGACACTATCACATCACACTTATCAGCGGCACCCCAGACATGAAAAATGTGCGACATCTGTCCTCTGTATAACGTGCAGTATATTGATCACAAGTTCACCGGAGTGAAGTGTCGGTGTCATAATGACTAAGGCAATAGTATGCTGTTGAAGCAGAGATAAAACCCAATACGCATGTGTAAGTGTCTATGTCCGGGAAATGTATAGGTTAATGGACACACAGATGTATATATAGATAAAAACATATATATATATATCTATATATATATATCTATATATATATATATATATATATATATATATTTATATACACATATATATTTATATATATATATATATATATATATATATATATATATATGTACACACAAAGATATACTACAGATATATATATATAGACAGAGATATATATACACAAACAACAGGTATTGATATAGACATATACACACAAAACAAATATGTCATTGTAGATATACACATGTACATAACTAGGTTACTTTACAGCAATTAGGGGTAACATATATACAGCCCGGGCATATGTGACTGGGAGGTCCAATAAATAAACATTGTACCCCCCCACACCACCCAGCTAGGCCGGTCAGACATACAGACAGGCAATAAAGATTACTACACTGCTGCTGTCCAAAACACCGGCAGGAAAGTAGCAGTGGGAGAGATCTGCAAGGTTTACACTTTAAACAGGGATAATGGTGTCCCTTGCGGGACCCCAAAAATTCACTGTATGTGTCAACCTGGTGTCATCTATGTGAGCAGGATATAGGTGTACATGGAGCAGTAGGTTGTGCAAGTGTGATAATACATGGGTTGACAAAACGTACAACATGTGCCCCGAGACGGGGAGAGTGGGCAATGTGTAGAGGTGTGCTCATACCCCAGCTGCGCTCATAGTACGTATATGTCATAAGTGCTGTAGAGGGGTGCCAGGTAGGTGGACCATGGGTATGCAATAATGGGCTTAAGTGTGCAGGTGCTGGTTGCCAGAGATGTAGTAGGCCTGCCCAGTGGAAGTCATTAATATTCCTATGTGGGCATAGCAGATGCCTATATGTCCCAAACCTGAAGAGCACATCTACCGGATATACTATAAACCATTGGGGGAATACATAGAGACCAAATCAGTGCCGTGTACCAGATTAGCATGGACGTCCATAGTTATGAATCAGAATGTATCAAAGTCCAAATAAACACTTCCAGAACTAGTGATATTAGGTGGACAGGTGGCGGAATACAGGTTATGACAGATGACATGTACGAGTCATAAACGGCATGTACCTAGACAAACATGAATGAATACATATGCTATGTGACTGTCAATGTGTCTGGTTAATAGAACCAATCATCTAAAAGTGTCCCACAGGGTGTTATGCAGTGTTCCTGACACAGTGTTCATTCTCCCCCATTGGTATGTGAGGTCTGCTAGTGACAGAAAGTGCATAATTTGATGACCACCTCAGGTAGATGATAGCATAATAGATGGTTCTACACCCGTACCCCTGTGAGTGACACACCCATCTGGGCAGTTGTGTCCTGCAAAATGAATGTTATGGCACATGGCCTGTGAGTTCGGGAAAGGAGGCCATATATTGTGTGTAGTGGTGTCAGAAATTAATTTGTTGTATCAGAAACAGCTACATGTAATAGGAAACAGTATTAGCAATTATAATGCTACAAGAATAACCTTAATGTATGCAAACCATGGAAGTAGTCAGTTCACAACTGGCTGTGGGTATGTGTTGCCTTGACACATGTGATAGCTCTACATATAGGATCTAAAGGGCTGCCACCAGTCTGAATGGCCAAAATGGGACCTGCTCTGTAGAAATGTTAGATTTACCAGGGCAGAACATACCTACAGCCATGCATAGTACAGCAATATACATATCTGCACAAATCAAAGCGTAGTCTAGCAGCTGTAAAGTTGCTTATGCTACTACATATAACATATCAACGTGTCAGGTATACAAGACCTGTAACAAGCAACCACTACAGACACGTAGAATATGAGAATGTCCCCTAATCAGGACAGTTGCAATGGCTAGAGTATTATCACATGACATATGCCTAATGAGGGACTGTCCCAAGCAAAGTTGGAAAGGTGTCATTCCTACAGTCTCCCGTCATGCAATCTGAAAGGTTAGAAACGTACAGTAGGTATGAAGTAGCATGACTTGCCAGACAGCTGCATTAACAAAATCATATTCACATGTCAACATTGCAGAGTATCAGTTCCCATGTATCAGGCAGATGGGAGCAGATTGTATGAGGAACACGCATATAATATGAGTATGTCACTGGACAGGCCGCCGAGTTTGTACAGCCGAATGCCTGCCGTTGCCAAATGGTTAGACATACCTGATACTGTAGTCATGTAGTCCGATGTAATACGCATCACAAGGGATCACACACACCCAGTGTGAGTGACAAATGTAAGCAGAAATGTTGGTGAACGAGCAGCTGTAAGCATGTTTGTCTACCAGTATGCCAGTAGTGCACTGTCAAAGAAATATGGAGTCTAAACGGGTAAAAGGTGCTGTAGCCAGAGATCAGCAGTGCTTAACACTGTGCAAACCCACACACAACTGCTCCCACCTGGTGGAGCCTGAGGTGGAGCCATGTCAGACTTGAAACCAGTCACAAGTGGCATCCCACAGGGTTCTGTCCTGGGACCACTCTTGTTCGGTATATACTTTTCCAAGGTACAGGCAAACGTGGGAGGACTATGGCTCACCAAGTTCACAGACGACTGCAAACTGGGTACCATAATCGACACAAACATCCTTCAAAAAGGTCTCACAGAGACAGATAACTGGTGCCAGTGCCATGGTTTAAAGCTAAATGCCAAAAAATGTATAGTCATACCCTTTGGCAAAAACAATGTGCCCACAAATTACCACATAGGCGGAAACCCATTAAGTACAGAGAAAGTTATTAGGGACCTGGGGACCCAAGTTGATAGCAATCTCTCCTTTGAAAACCACATTGCAAAAGTGGTTAGAAAGACCTTCTACATAGCCCACCTCATCACGAAGGGTTTCACATCTAGATCAAGAGAGGTAATCGTGCCCCTTTATTCATCCATCATCAGGCCCATCATAGAATACAATGCCCCTTTTGGGATGTACCTTACCCGACACCTGCAGCAATTAGAAAGACTCCAAAAGTATCTCACTAAGAGGATCAAGGGTCTCAAACTGATGCCATATGCTGCTCGGTTAAAAAAACTCCAGCTCTACTCAGTTGCATACCGCCTACTTCAAGGCAATCTATGGCTGACATACAAAGCTATGTCAAATCCAGAATTAATGGACATGCTCCACCTCAGTAAATCTAAATCCGTTAGAGCCACACGCTCGAGGGACTTGAACCTCAGCACAGAAATAAATAGAACTTGCTGGAGGGACAGGTTCATAACCCAGAGGCTCCCTTCGCTCTGGAATACAATTCCAGTTCATGTGAGGCAGAGCACCTCACTGAATCTCTTCAAGAAGAATCTCGATAGGTGGATGGGGGATCGTAGGTTTGTCCCAGAGATTACTCCCGTGTCACTATTAGACAGAGGCACAGTAAACTAAACCTTAAAAAGGGCACAGTATACTCAAATCAAGGGGTGGAGTAAGCCATACAGAATTGGGCTAGGCTTATAATTGCCCCAGGGCAGATCGCCTAGTATGAACCTATGAACCTATGAATGTGCCTTACCCAGTCTGTATCCAAAGGTGTCGGGCTGTCTGCAAACAAAGAACCACCCTATTCACGTGTTGGTAGCAGTACCCTGCACACAGCACATAGCTCATGTGAATTAACAATAGACCATGGCATATGTGCAGACAATAGACCACACACACACCATGCAGCAAAGTCATCCAACAGTATGGCAATGTACTGGCAGATATGTCCGGACCACTGGTTCATAGGTTCATAGGTTCATAGGTTCATAGATTCATACTAGGCTATCTGCCCTAGGGCATTTATAAGCCTAGCCAGAGTGTGTGTGGCTTTCACCACCCCTTAGGATGAGAATACTATACCCATTAGTTTGCTGTGCCTCTGTCCAGCAGTGATACAGAGATGATTCCCGGGGTAAACCTACGATCTCCCATCCACTCGTCAAGATTTCTCTTGAACAGAGTCAGTGAGGGGCTCTGCCTCACATGGACTGGGATTCTGTTCCATAGTGTAGGGAGTCTCTGGGTGATGAATCTGTCCCTCCAGCATGTCCTATTTATATCCGTGTTGAGGTTTAAGTCTCTTGCTCTCGTGGCTCTGGTGGATTTGGATTTTTTGAGGTGGAGCATGTCCATTAATTCCGGGTTGGACATGGCCTTGTATGTCAGGCACAGATCACCTCTGAGCAGACGGTATGCGACTGAATAGAGCTGGAGTTTCTTCATTCGGGCATCATATGACATATGTTTGAGCCCCTTTATCCTTTTGGTGAGGAACTGTTGGGGTCTTTCCAACTGCTGCAGGTGTCGGGTAAGGTACATTCCGAATGGGGCGTTGTACTCAATCATTGGTCTGATAAGTGAAGAGTACAGGGGTACAATGACCTCTCCTGATCTGGATGTGAATCCCTTCATGATCAGGTGGGCAATGTAGAAGGTCTTCCTAACCACTTTGGCAATGTGAGTGTCAAAAGAGAGGTTACTGTCAACTTGGGTCCCCAGGTCCCTGATAACTTCTTCCGTGTTTAATGGATTACCACCTATGTGGTAATTAGGGGTTACCTTGTTTTTCCCAAAGGGTATGACTATACATTTTTTGGCATTTAGCTTAAGGCCATGGCTCTGGCACCAGTTATCCATTTCTGGAGGATGTCTGTGTCTGATGGAGTGTCAATTATGGTGCCCAGTTTGCAGTCATCTGCAAATTTTGTCAACCACAATCCCCCTATGTTTGCCTGCACTTCAGAAAAATAAATGCCGAACAAGAGGGGGCCCAGGACTGAGCCCTGTGGGACACTGCTCGTGACCGGCTTAGAGTCTGACATGGCACCAGCAACTCTAACCCTGTGTGTTCTGTCCTTGAGCCAGTTTGCAACCCATCTTGTGACATATGGGTTTACATCTAAGCTGGTGAGCTTTTCTATGATGCCCGAGTGGGGTATTGTGTCAACGCTTTTGCTAGGTCAAGGTAGGTTGTGTGAACTGCCTTACCCTCATCAATGGCCTTAGTGACTGTTGAAAAAGTCGACCAAGTTCAAGAGGCAGGATCTGCCCTTGACAAAGCCAAATTGGGTAGGATCCAGTGTCTGTAGGTCCCCAATGTCTTTATTTATGAGTTCCATTATGATCCTCTCCATAGCTTTGCAGACAAGGCTCGTCAAGCTTATGGGGCGGTAATTTCCAGGGTCCGTAGAAGCACCGCCTTTGTGGAATGGGACCACAGTTGCCATACGCCATTCTTTGGGTACGTATCCTGTAGTAAGGCTAAGATTAAACAGCAGCCTTATGTGAGGGTTTAGTTCCTCATTGAGTTCGTGTAGCACACATCCGGGGACACCGTCCGGTCCCATTGATGCTGTGTTTTTTGCTTTAGAGAGAGCAGCTCTCACCTGGGAATCTGAGATGTTTGGGAGGCTAGACTCTGGTGGGATAGATATTTCTCCTTTTGGGGGGGAGGGGGAATTTGCACTGAACCTGTCTGCCAGTATGTTGGCAATGTCTGTGGGTTCAGTGATTTTTTTATCATTTTGGACTAATTCTGAGCATATCTGGGAGTTTCCACCCAGGTTTCTAACATAGCTAAAGAAGGCTTTATGATTGTCTTTTGTGTCATTAGCGATTTTTCTCTCAAAGTTGGCCTTGGATGATTTTATGAGTGATCGTAGTTTTTTGCTAGTATTGATCAGAGATGCATTCCCATTTAGGGATTTTGCTCTGTCATGTAGTAGCTTTCTCCTCTTGTTGTAGAGCTTGTTTATGGCTGGAGTCCACCTGACCGGGCGCCTGCCTTTGGTGGAAAGGGTCTTGATTTTATTAGGGATTGCTTGATCCATACATTCCTGGAGGTGCTCGTAGAAGGCATTTGTAAGGGTTTCAGCAGCATGGGTTGTGGTTTCCACTGGCTCGGGGGCCTTGAAGGATACCACTCCAGTCTTAAGAAGTGTGAAGTTTGCTTTTGAGAAGTTCTTCACTGTGGTCTTTTGCTGGGGTGGGGCGGGATGTGGATCTCCAGTGAGATTAATTTATGGTCTGATCTCACCAATGAGGGATATACTTCCGGTGTGGAGCCTTTTGTCCCCATGTTTGTGATGATCAGGTCTAGTATATTTTCTCCTCTTGTGGGAATGGTGACTAGTTGTTCCATAGCATTTGAGTTTATGAACTCAAGGAACCTTTGGGTTAGGGTGTTGGGGCTTGAATAATGTTCCCAGTCTATGTTTGGGTAGTTGAAGTCACCCAATATGATGGTGTTTGGAGAGACATTTATACTCTCCAGTGTCTTCAGGAAGGCTGTGTGGGTTTCCTGAGTTTGAGAAGGTGGTCTGTAGCATGTTACAAACTGTAGGGCAGTTTTACCTATGGTTAATTGCACCTGGATGGTCTCCAATGCTTCGTGCATTGCCACTAACCTGGAGGTGTGGGTATCCTTTATGAATATGGATACTCCCCCTCCTTTTGTGGTTCGGTCCGGATTTTGGGGCCGGAACGCATGATATGAGGTATAACCTGATAGTGCTGGGGTGCTCTCAGGAGCCTTGAACCAGGTTTCAGTCACAGCACAAACATCGATGTTCTCCATACTGAGGAGGGCTTCAAGGGCGTGCATCTTGAGGTTTAGACTTCTGGCATTGAGCAGTATTATCCTTAGTTTTTCTCCATTTTTGTTTTCTAGGGTGGTAGGTTTATCATTTGAGCCTTGCCTAAAAAAGGCACTATGGGGGTGGCAAGAGCCTTGCCAATATCCGGAAGCCCAGGGGTGACAGGTGCAAGCCGTCCCTTGCGAAGCAGCGTGGCTTGTCAAGCATGTCATCCCAGGCAGACAGACATTGGATCCCCTTAGAATGACACCAGTAATTAAGCCGATTATTAAAGCTGTTCATTTTGTCTCTGTATTGTGGCATCATTCTTGGTGAGGGTAGGATACTGCTCAGGGTCAGGGTCATACCGGCCTGGGCTACATAATCTGCGAGCTCCTCTATGTCTCTTTTCATGTAGTCCAGGGAGGTACGTCTCAGGTTGTTCACACCGGCATGGACAATGACTGAGTCATACTTGTACTTGCTGTGGAGTGACCTGAGTGCTTGTGTTATGTGGCAGATTCTAGTGCCTGACAGGCAGCTAACTGTGATCTTTTCCTTGTTCAGTCTGGTGAGAGGGACGTCAGTGTGTCTGACTATGGAGTCACCTATAACAAGTGTGTCTGGCATTGTGTTTGGCCTTAAGGGCTGTGACTGTTTAGCACACTGACTTTGAGAACTATGTGTTGCATGTCTTATGTCTTGAGGTGGCAGTTGCTTGGGTGTCTGCTTTGGAGGCCTCTGTAGTTTTGGTAGATTTTTGATCAGTGCCTCCGAGTATGTCTTTGTGTGTTTATGTGTTTGTTTTGCAGTTGTGATAGTTCTATGTGAAACTGGGTTTGTAGTGTGCGTGGTTTCCTTCTCCTCCTGTCTGGTCTTGCCAGTCCTGAGTTGAGAGAGCTCAGCCTCCAGTTTGGCTATATAGTTGCATCTCTCACATGTATTTGTGTTTTGTGTGAGAAGGAGTGGGTTGTCTGTGTACATGAGGCAATTGTAACATTGCCTCAAATAGCCCAGCTGAACAGGAGAGGACGCTAGCAACTGACCCTTCGACATGCTAGAAAAAGTGAAAAAGTTTGCTGTGTAACTGAGTCAGAAGGGACGTATAGGGAAATGGGTACTCAAGGGGATTCTAGGCTAATTTAGTACTTTGTTTAGTATACAAGTACTTTACCTATATAAAAATGCTTTAGGAGCAAGTGCTGAGCTATTGAGATAGAGAATAGACTGTTTAGATTGCAAGTAGAGAAGTTTTAAGGGAAAAATTGAAGAGCAGACTTTATGGAGCCAGAAATAGTTTAACCTTGTTTAACCGGCGCTGCCCGATGGTGCTCTATGGGCAACTCCTTGGTAAATCACGCAAAAGCGCGCTAAAGTGGGCTTTATAGCAGGGGGTTGAAAAGACCTAGGAATTGACCCAAAATGGCCAATAGACTACAAGTTTCTGGCTGGAACCACTGCTCTAGGGACAAATAGGCTGCTCAGTGCTCCCCACTCCCACTGGTGAACAAAGAAGCTTCCCTTTATCCAAATAAGGATATGGAATAGCACAGGAACCAAGCCAAAGCCCAGAGATCAGCAAACTCTGAAGACTGGACTATTCTAGTTCAGTAAGGCGGGAAAACAAGATTTTTTTTTGTTTTTTTTGTTTTGCAGAAAACAGAAGAAAAACAGACAGTAAATGCTATAAATGCTTTTAAGCGGCTAGCACACTTGAGTGTGTTAGCCTACAGGTAAAATTAAGCAACAACTAACTTTTTAAAAGTGCAAAACAGTTAATCAACACAAAAACAGTTTAAATAGAATGCAGAGCTGTATAAACAGGCGAAAAAGCAGTCGCTAAGCAGTAAATAATCAAAAGCCAGAAAAAATACTTAAATCAGGAAAAGTCACTCTTTGCTCTCTGCTGCTTGTAGAACTCTGCAGTACACCACGAGGAGCTGTGCTGAGTTGAATACGAAAAAGCAGCTAAAGCGGGCTTTATTACAGGGGGCTGAAAAGAGGTAGGAATTGACCCAAAATGGCCAATAGACTACAAGTTTCTGGCTGGAACCACTCCTCTAGGGACAAATAGGCCGCTCAGTGCTCCCCACTCCCACTGGTGAACAAAGACGCTTCCTTTTATCCAAATAAGGATATGGAATAGCACAGGAACCAAGACAAAGCCCAGAGATCAGCAAACTCTGAAGACTGGACTATTCTAGTTCAGTAAGGCGGGAAAACAAGATTTTTTTTTTTTTTTTTTCTGCCTAGCCATCCTGTGTGTCAGTGTGTGAGCATGCCCAGTATGACTGTTACACATGTTGTTGACCGACATTACAGTCATACCGTCATGTGTGTGAGCATGCCAAGTATGGACAACTGTATCGCATGTGTCACATGTCCAGATAGTCAGTACTGTGTTGCCAACCCCACTGTTCTACACAGACAGGTGTCATGCTGTGTCTGCAGGGTAGCTAATGGTCATGTGGTATTGACAGTTGCTACATGTCTGCATAGCGTGGGGGGACATCCAACCGCATCCACAGTCCTACACAGTACCGTGGGTGGCGCACATGACTCTCACATGTGTACTTTGGACGGGGGGCACAGCTAACAGTTGTACACATCTGATGCTACTGTACTTGTATGCCAGGTACTCCATGTCAGTGTATGGACCTACCTAAATTGCCGGTTGGAGGGATACCAGTGTACGTCAGATCCCAGCGTGAAATACCAGCACAGTGGTGTTGGACGTCCCAGCTTTCACAACATACATCAAACCGCCTGGCCTGCTGTAGTCTGTATGTGTCTTTGGGGGTTGGGGTCATTCATTGGGCATATTCACAGGCCATTGTATATCATTTGTCTGTAGTGGTCCACACCTGTCCAGCTACATGGAACGTCTGCAGGCTGTTTGGACACACATGATGTTCATCACATAATCTGCAGTGGGTTAGGACACCCTGTGTACTACTGGCTACCATTGTGACCCCCGTATGTGCTACAGATGTCATGGTGCCAATATAGGCGTGTACTGTCTGCTGCCCTAACAGTCGGCCACCAAAGTCTCTTGTATGCTCACATACACACCATAGCAATGGGTAAATACACATTCTAATACAACTGCCAATTTTTAGGTCGATAGACATACCCTGGGGGTATTCTGGACCTGAGGACGGTGCTGGAGGGCTGCCTATGTCAGATGCACACAGTGCACCTTGTATACATGTCTGAGCACAGGTAGTGTCATGTTTGACATCCATTGTACTGTGTGCGGGTCAGAGAGGGGACATCAGTGGGTACCTACTGTGTCAGTACATATGCCTTGTGTTGCCTCTTTGCCAGGGGCAGGTCATACTGTGCACGGCCTTTCGCCGACTGGGCCCTGCTCAGGTAGTTCCTTCACCAAGTCACACTGTGCCTGTACAGGCCTTGGCAGTGGTGTTGGGCCGTGTGGCCCTGCCCCATGCTGTTCCTGCAGCAACTGTTACTGCAGGATCAGAATGTGTAGCATAGCAAATACCATAACAAATTGTGTGCATGTAGCTAGTGAATACTGCAGGGCACCACTGGATGTGTCCGGATACCAGAACAGTGAAATGAGCATCCCAAACACATGCTCAATTACATGTCCTGCCTGTGCATCTGCCTCATTATGATGTGAGTGTTCAGGTGTGTGTGCATTGCTGCTGGGTGTCATCAGCCACGACACCAGTGGTTACCCAGCATCCCCCACTAGGACACTGTAGGGGATGTCCATATTGGCAAAGGTGTGGTACAGCTGTGTTAGAAGCCATATATCAGAATCATCATAGCTTCCAGGGCAGACAGCACACACGTTCATTGTAATGCCCTGGCCATTCCATATGGCCTAGCTGTTGCAGGGTATGCCCCTGCAGTGACTGTAGGCCCTACCCCACTCACCGGGTGGTACTGTGATGTATATGTGTGTGCAGGCTATAGCACCCAGTACCCCAGGGTAGTCATCCATGTGGTTGAAGAGATGCATATTGCTGGTCTACTAATCACGTGTGTTGAGGACATGTACATGCTCACGTGTTGACATGGCATCTGTGAACTGGCGCAGTACTCTGGATGCAGATGCCTGTGAGATCCCCATGACATCTCCAGTTGTGCTGTGTGAGGTCCCTGTGGCTAGTATACCCAGGCCAACTCATGCCGAGGTATCCACTGTGATGGGTTTCCCTCTGCCTGTTTGATGTGTTAGGTGTGGCAGGCACAGGTCAACAAGCCGCTGTAGGAGGTCTCTGTCCACCCCACAGTGCTCCACCATCCCCAGCTCATGTAGCCCCTGGTAAGTCACCCTGGGTCTATAAAGTCTTATGTCACCCCAGTAAGGGATATTCGGCAGCATACACATCCTCACTGCCCTCAGCCTCCTGCACATGATGGTCTATGTTGCCAGCTGCAGCCCTACTCATTTGGTTGGATTGTGTCATGAAATATCCCCGGAGGTATACACCGGTGGTGTAGAGTGTGGAAGAAACCTGTGTGTATGATGCTTGCTCACATTACTGTACTGTTCAGGTATGGGCTGGCCATGTCCTCTGCTGATTGTGCTGATCATCACCTGTTTCTGCAGCCTGTACAACCTACCAACCCCACCACTGCTGTTGTCCCTCCCAATATCACCAGGCAAGTATAGACACACCCCCTAGCTTAGGCGTGCTAAGGCAGGGGCACTCCCGAGGCACAGTTCTGCAATGTACGTACAGTATGCCTAACCCCCCTCCCATACTGTCAACTATATTTGAGCCCTGCACCCGGCTAACTACACACATACACTCCAAGTATCTGCATCACACCCTGGGGATAAATGGGATACACCATTGTCAACCTCATCTGCATAGTATAGTCTTCTAATGAATAGTTATATGACCCATACCGAACCTCCAAATTAATAACCACTGCTTAGTGTCGCTCAGATCCATACACAACTGGTAACAGGTGCCTTACTATCACCATATTCGATGTGCCATGGTCTTCCCAGCAACAAAATACCCGGTGTCTATACGACTACAACCCGGGACCCTGCACACAACAGACAATGTGCATTACCACTATGCCATGGCAGATATACATACATCCCAGGTTATCACGTACAGATCATCCGGCACATACATTCAATAGTGCTGATGTCCCCAGACATATATGTTTATATCTATGTCTATCTCTCTGTATCCACATATATAATATATATTATTTGTATACATATACACATAGATATACATACACACATATACATGTACACACATATGTAGATATTGCATTTATATCACAACAGCGGTCCACATGACAGCAAAGCATTAGACAGGCATGAAAAGGAAACTACATGTGCCACTTACATCATGTAGTGTTGTTACTATCAAGGCATGTGTCTTCTGTTGCGTCACATGGGTCAGACTATATTAAGGGTAAGTGTAGGGCTGCTGACATTTACTCACCAGACCTGTTGGCGAATGTATGTGTTGACAACCCAGTGTCTTGGCAGAATATGTGGGCTGTGGACACTATATAGGTCATTAACAAAACACACTGAATACATCCTGCAGCTAGCCACCCACAGATATCACATAGGGTATAACTGCCAAACACACATGCCATGGAATCAAGCACCAACCTGTCTAGTCTACCACACTACAACATTACGCAGTAACAGAATGCACTACTGAGTTTCAGCATCACTGCACTCCCAGAGGCATACTTCTAAGTGGATGACATCATCTGCAAAGGCAAAGACGCCGAAAGGGAATGTATGGAGAGGGAGCCGACTAAAAGCATTACTCTTTCCCCAGGCAGCTGGAAACACACACACACACACACACACACACACACACACACACACACACACACACACACACTTGGAAGGGCTGAGAGTTGAACATACACCTAACTACCTTATCACACTACAGCATTACACAGTTACAGAATGCACTACCAAGATTACTGGGACACAGCACTCCCAGAGGCATACTTCTAGGTGGATGACATCATCAGCAAAGGCAAAGATGCTGATAGGGAATGTATGGAGAGGGAGGCATCTAAAAGCATTACTCTGTCCCCAGGCAGCTGGAAACACACACACTTGGCAGGGCTGGGAGTCGAACATTCACCTAACTACTTTATCACACTACAGCATTACGCAGTTGCAGAACGCGCTACTGAGATTACTGGAACACAGCACTCCCAGAGGCATACCTCTAGGTGGATGACATCATCAGCAAAGGCAAAGACACCAATAGGGAATGTATGAAGAGAGAGCAGTCTAAAAGCATATTACTGTCCCAAGGTAGACATAGACAAACACACGGCAGTGGTGTAAGCGGGACAACTGCCTATCTATGGAGCACTATTAAAACACTACATGGATATGAGGCGTGCCACAGACAGTACACCCTTCAAGACAGTCCCAGTGTGTTCAATGTAGGAATCCATCCTGACATGGGGTATGGACATCTGTTGCCTGGATGACCACTATCGCTATACAGGATTTCAATGGTCATGCCCATACACAGAGGCACATAACTGACACAAGGTGTCACTGAGCATGCTCACACACTTAGTAGCACACATCCGTTTGGAATGTACTGTGTGTCCATCTACAAAACGGCATACTGGGCATGCTCACACACTTAGTAGTAGCGAAGGGCTGTCTTGTATGCACACAGATTCTAAACACGGAAGGGCACAGTGTGTCGATAGTGAACATTGTTAGCACGAATGCTGCACTACACACATCTGACACCGGTCGTCAGTGCTAGCTGTGTAGCATTCGTGATCACAGCTGACAATCCAGATCCAACAATGGGGAATACGGACATCTCTGCAGTGAGGAACACCTGGCATATGGCACAGTTGTGCACAATAGCACTACCACTGTATACCTCAGATACAGACATGTGGGCCATAAGACCATGACGGACCGCTCCAGGTGTTACTGTCCCCACATACATGAAGGCCACTCACATGTACTGACCAGTACACACTCAAGAGCCATCACAGATGTCTCAGGTGCAGATCACAGTATTACATGCTGCAGTCTACTATGTAGCCCTCGGACATCACCATGTCCTTGGACCAGCAACACACATCCATACATTACCACAACACCATGTTACTCATGACCAGTGGACTGTACATGGGTCTACAGCAACTGTGCAGACTACACATGTACTGACAGGGTTCCATCATGTGGTATGCAATGCAATGATACCACAGTTCATAACCAGGTCGGCTCTACACATAACAGGGGCCTTTGGTCTTACACAGCTTTAACAGTTGACTGTTGCTGTACACCAGAAAACACTCATGTTTGGATATGACATACATGTAATCGCAGTGGATATGTACATGGCCCTCACACACACAATGCATAAGTACATAGCAAAGCTTTTGCTGTCCTCTGTGCAGACAAGTGGCTACAGAAATCACACACAAGCACATGGAAGGTAGGTCCATGGCTGTTGAATGCTAACAGTACGTAAGGTAGCAATGTTGACTGAGGTAACATTCCCTCTGTAATAGTTACCCATGACAACCAACATATCATACAACAGTCCATGTGTCATGTATGTCATCACACATGTCCACCAATTGCAATGCATACAAACATGGCTACATGACAGAAATGTAGGACCAACACACATGTACATGTAGTGGTGTGCATGCAGCTACCATGCATGTGCAGTAGCTGATGTATGTCATTCATCTGTGTCTAACTACAACATGCAGTTGCAATGCAGCCCCATCATTGACACCTGTATATGGTGAAATACTAACAGTACGGTAGGATGTACATCAGGTATGGATGGATGTGTGTACATAAAGTGGTGGTCCACCTTTGCAGATGGATGTTTGCCGAGGACAGCTCACAGGTGTGTCACAAGCCGTCCTACCATTACATGTGAAAACAGTACACTATGTTACTGTTACCTGAAGGTGAAGACATACAACCTACACAGTGGTCAGGTTGTTACTGACTGTACATCACTTGACACCTGTAACACTTATGTCCTCCCGTGTTCATATAGCAGCACAATTGCCAAAGGTAGCATTGGTACACATAATGCGGCCAATACAGCTGCATGTCTGCCAGACGTATCATCATATAGCAGGTGTATGATTCACAGTACTGCCATGTGTGTTTGCTTGTGTGACCATTTATGCCACGTATGGTGGTGAGTACATCCCAATTGTTACACACCCCTGTACACTGTTGTAGAGATCTGTACAGACTGCAGTGTAGAAAGCAAGACGTAGGCAGGGGTGGTGTGTGTATCACACACATGTCAGCTATCTGTATGTGAATGACATTTGTGGACTCCACAGTGTGTGTGTGTGTGTGTATGTGTGTGTGTGTGTGTGTGTGTGTGTGTGTGTGTGTGTGTGTGTGTGTGTGCGTGTGTGCGTGGAGTAAGGGTGTATACTACCATACAGAACAGACAGGATCCCTAACCCCCCCATGGTGATGCAGTCTACTACCCTGTTGATGCCATCGGTCTCAGCCTTACTGGCTACCTGTACATGTTCATTCTCTATGTCGCATCATGTGGGTGCACAGTACTGTGAAGGTGATTACCACATAGGCAGGGGTCCTCCCCTAAACACTATCAAGTGTGCGTGATAGTGTTGTTGACCCCGTGAGTGTGGACATGTTACTGTGTGCTTCTGTGTATGTCTGTGTGTGTTCTCATCCTGTACTGTGACAGTGTATTACTGCTACAGAGTGAGGCCTCATGCTATCAACTGGCATCTAATGTTGACATCAGCCAGACGGCTGTGTAAACCCCCCCGCACCATGTCACCATACCTGTGATGTGACCCGGTATGGATGTCACATCTCTAGCCACTGTAGCCTACTGAACAGCTCACATGCTTCTGGATCAGTAGATGTGTGGACATCTGTGGAATGGTAGCCTTTCTAACAGTGAAGTTGAGGCTAAGTATAGCATGCTGGTATTGCCATACATGCCTGTGAGTACTCCACATTTACACATGGGAAACTGCAAACACTGCTACTTATTGGCACATGTAAGTAGACCTTAAGGAGGGAAGCAGAGCATCATTACCAACATGTTGTTACTGTTGTTACCAAGACACAGACTGTGAACATACAACAATACACTCTAGCTGCAAACACTGTAATGTAATGGCACATGAAATTAGACCTTAAGGAGAGATTCAGGGCATCATTACCAACATGCTGTTGCTGTTGTTACCAAGACACATACTGTGAACATATAACAATGCTTTCGAAACCTGTACTACATGGTATGTCTGGTGCGTGTCAACAGTACACAACAAATGTAATATACACTACTCACTCTTCTGTTCACCCTATGCATCAGACCATATGAGCATGTCCCTGCCCCGATGGTGTGGATGACAGGGATGTGGCACAGGCATCATCATATGCACAGGGTGATAATGTTTGCCAGTGGATGACATCATGTGTGTGGGTTAGGGACGGTGATCTGGTTGGACATGTGTGGTAGTTATGCATATGGGTGTTGCGGTGCCGTATAGATGTTTCTGCTGTATGCGTGTGTGTGCACACAGTTCTGCCATGTGTCCAGCCTAAACAGGGGTATTATTGACAGCTCCAGATTGTACAGACCAGGATGTACAGCTCACTGTGTCCGGCCACGGCCACGTGACCTGTGCCTGCGAGGGGTTGCACGGGCACTATGAGGCAGAGGTACAGATTGGCTACTGTCCGATGATACATGTCCACTGGAACCGTGTCCCCACTGGGAAGGTCCAGGGCCACGTCCACATGGCCTGCTGTGTCTTGGTGTGGACAGCGCAGCACCAGCTGCACTGCTACTGCTACTGGCACTGTCAGAGCGGGCATGTGAGGTGTCTCATTCACATTGACCTGCACCAGGTCGTGTAGCTGGCCTATGTCCACGTGGCCTACGCCTCACTCCTACGAGATGTTCCAGCACAGACAGCTCACGCTCATGGATTGCCATGCCATGGTCAAGGATTCCAACCATGTCACCCAATCGCCTGTCCAGAACATCAGCGATCTGCTGTTGAGCATTTGCCAATGCCTGGATGTTATTGTTATAAGAACAGATAGCAGCCCTCTGAAGCCTCTGCCCTTCTGTGTTCTGCCGTTCAGCATGTGCCTGTGCCGCCATTACAGTCTGGAACATGCGTCTGGTGACACCAGCTGCTGCGCTCTGTCCTGCAGGTGCATGTCTGCCAGAGGTCCTCCTTCGAGCAGCACTGGCCACATGCCTGTGTGGCACATCTGCAGTCATTACACTGACACCATGATGTGGAGACACACCTTCTGTAGCCACCACACATTCCTGTTCTGAGCTAACACACGCTGACTGTCCTTCCTCTATGGCCACTGGTGATGGGGTATGTGTTGGCATAAGTACTGTGTGCGGGGAAGAGGGGGACATAGCTGGGATGGCAACCATTGGAGCAGATTCAGCCCCTGACAACCCTGCCTGTACCTCATGCATATGTTCATCACTGCTAGTATCTGTGGGGATACTAACATCAGATGGACCACAGGAGGGTAACGCACCTACATCACCTGTGAATTCAAAGAAAGACTTTACATTACACAGAGACACACACACACACGCACACAGACACACGCACACACACACACACACACACACACACACACCAACACAGACACACACACTCACCATGCATGTGATTTGACAGACAGCATGCAGCATGCATGTGATACAGCAGACGGCATGCAGCTCAGACATTAATAGTTGTAGTTAGCATACCTCCCTGGGTTGCACACAACAGCAAGCAGGTGTCATATCAGAAGCCATGCAGTTCACACAATCATGGTAGTAAGCATGCATCCCTGTGATACACCATGTGGACCAGCACAGGTTAACAGTACACATGGCTGATGTGACCTTGACATTAACATGTAGTATGACATGTAATCTGCGGACATGTGCATTGACATGCATACATGTCTGACACAATGGTGTCCTGACACATGTACAGCTGTGTAATGGGTATCACATTGCAGTGTTGTCTGTATGCCCTACAGATAGAAAGCACTTTTAGCAGATGTGCATGAGCATTGATGGGTAGTATGAGGTGTCTACATTGCTATGCAGTGTGAAGTACAGACACTGTGCCATTGCATAGCATCATGAAGTACCTATATTGCTATAGAGTGTGTAATACACACACAGTGCATAGCCATGACTTCTTGCAAACACATGACATAATTACTGTGGATTGCGAGCCACATTGCTGAGGTGTATACACACTAAACCATGCTGTGTCATGTGACAGGTCACTGGAAGACCTACGGATGACACCCCTGCACAGCTACTAACATGTCTTAGCTGCCTAGCAACCATGTCCACACATGGCAGACTTGTCAATACACCATGTCCCACATGACAGTTATGTACCACACACACACGAGGTGCACAGCTGACAGTGATGTCCAACAGCAGCAAGGGAAATGTACGGTATCTGGGCCTGATGTGGTGTCTATGTCTGTGGAAGCTGTACAGGTGACTACTGTCATGCTATGACACCGTCATGATGTTCAACGCATCTTATATGGTTGAATTAAGTGACACCTCCACAAGCTGTGCACAGGCTTTTAGGATGCCCAGTGTTCCACATCAACTATATAACTATTCAACAAAGGCTATAGTTGGACCATGTGTGGACAATGTGCAACAGGGTGTATACACATCACATCTACTGTGTGGCTACATGTCTCTGGCCATCCTCCATGGCCATGTGTGAACATGTGTTGGCCAAAAGTTTCTGATGGCCGTCTCACATGTCTGTGTTGTCCCATATGACATACACCCATAGATGTCAGATACGTCACTGTCCACAGGGTTATGCAGACAAAGGGTTGTAAGTCTGGTATGTGGGGTATGTATTATGGGATAGTGAGACAATATTGCAGCTGGAACACTACATGTCTGGGACTTGTCAAATGGCACATCACAATGTGTGCACCCATTGCAGGGGCATATTACACAATGGTGAATCCTGTGGGCTGCCCACATCCCAGCTTACTGTGTGGTACTGCTTGCGTACCACACGTGTTGTTCCAATGTATAGTACATATGCCTACATTGAACAACACCTCCACCATTGTATGCACAGCTGTCCACACATCTAGCAATGACTGATACTGTGGTTTCATGTCGGTGTTTCATTTAGTCTGAATATATTGCACATGGGTAGCCAGTGTGCTTGATGACAGATGTGACCTGTATATCGTGACTGGACCATACGTTATGTGTACATGTGTTAACTGGCCACATGGTGAATAGATATATGCATTAACATGCCTGATACTGATAACTGTCTCACCTGCAATGGACTGATGTCACCGGCCAGAGGTACCTGTATAGGGGTGACACAGCGATTTGAACATTATCCATGACTGTATGACAGCTACAGGGTGCACTGTGCATGTTAACACATTCACCTGTACAATAGCATATAGTATGCACATGTGCGCATACACAGGGTACCTAACTATAGTATGCGGCATGTGTGTAAACATACCTTGCATATGATGTTACATTACATATTGTACAGTGACACATGCAACTAAATGGGATATGATAGTCATGTGTGCATTAGTGACTTACCAGGCAACTCCAGGCTCAGTGGTTGGGAGACACCCACCTCCACGATGGCAGCTACTGTTCGTGGATGCTGTTCTGAGGATGTCCCCAGGCTGGCCAGTAGCTCCTCGGTGCATGTGAGTGGGGGCTGGGTTGGGGGCCCACCACCTGTTCCACCTTGTTCCCTGGCAATAGCATTGGCACGCTGTTTTGCATGTCTTATCAGGTCCGTGCAGTGTCTGCGCACCTGCTGGTAGGTGCGGTTATGGCTACCCACATCATTAACCCTCCTGCATAGTTCCTGCCACAGGTTGTCATGCTGCTGGGCATGCTGTGGCACATGGCTGAACAACACCTCATAGTTATCATGGAGGTACGGGATGAGGGCATCGTCCTCCTGGTGGCTATACGCTGGCAGGCGTGAACGAGGCATTATCTGGAAGACATAATGATGGAGACAGGTCACAGTATCACAGAGATGTACAGAGATACAGCTGCACATGCATTTGTATTAAATCTAGTACATATGAACAGTTATCTTTGCAAATCATCATGACACTGACATGACTGACATGTTTGTGTCACACACATGTAACACCCGTTGTTCATTGGATATCATCACCATATATGTGTGTCACCTCATTACATTGCTCATACTCAATGTGAATGCTGTTTTGATGTGGGCATGTCTGTTTGCCTGTACTGGTGTTCTTCCCTATCAGCACATGCCTGGGTGTGTCCACAGTAATGCTGTTGACCTTGATGCTGTGTATATGTCACATATCAACATATACACTGCTTTAACGGACATGAGCAGTGACAATGCACACATGCGCACGGAAACCATTACATGCATTTGTTTTGCCATATACATCTACACGGCACTGTACAACAGTTCAACATCCTGCCACGTATCGCCTGTGTTGAACATGTGATACACATGGGACAATGTCTAGCCGGACATTATTTGCAGGGATGGTTATCAACCATAGCATGTACGGGCAAGGTTTTCTAGCTGTATCCAACAGCCATTTTGCCACCGCCAGGTGCATCAGTGCCACATTACTGATCCAGACAGTTAATGATACATCTATCATGTGGTCATCGCACCATGTTTGACAGAAATGACATGTGCAGCTTTGATGGACAGGGTTGCATGGTATGGCAGGAGTATGTAACATGTATGGCACACGGATCTGTCCAGCATGTTGTGATCATTGTAGTAGGACAAAGGCTGTCCATGACATATGTCTTTCAGATCAGGATATGTATGTGTAGCATGTCCAACATCACAGTGTAGCACGTGTCATTATGCAAAGTAGCCAGCATTCTGCATAGTGGAGGTGAGGATTGTGAAGGCTGGTATCGCCCATCCACGCATGGCCAATACCCCTGAAAGGTGATATGTGATCTGATATTGTTCACCCAAGTGCTGAGTATGCCTGTCCAATGATCTCCATGCTCATGGATGGCACCCTATCATGACATGGGTGCCTCGTATGACTACCTAATAGGCCTGGAGATGTCACCAGCTCAGGGAGGTGAACTGCACAGCACCATCCCTTGCACACAGTGTCCATAAGGTTGACCGCTGCCTAGGTGGTAGTTAATGGGTACAGGGTTATTCACCTAGCAGTGGCAATGCTATTATCAGCTGTCAGATTGTGCACATATGTCACGCACCTCACCCACAAAGCCCAATTCTGTATGTTGTCCACAACACTGAGACAGCTATTGTTCCTAGGTCATGGCCATTCACATCCTTACATACGCAGATGCCTCCCATTTGTCTGTGTGGTATGGGCTACAATGAGGGGGGGATTACAAAACATTAACCCTGTTTTACTGTAGCTGCCACTGGTGTGATATGCACATGTCACTCAGACACCTTTTGTAGTGTTGCTTCTGTCAACAGGCCACTGGTAGACCACTCCTGTGACATACAAAGGTACATCTAGTATACTCAGTGTAGCTGGAACACAGTATGGGTGATGTCCTATGACCTGTCACAGGTATGCTATGCAATGTGAAATCATCCATAGTGTCATCTACATCTCTACTGCTAACATCTACGTTCATAGGTTCATAGGTTCATAGGTTCATAGGTTCATACTAGGCTATCTGCCCTTGGGCATTTATAAGCCTAGCCAGAATGTGTTTGGCTTTTGCCACCCATTTTAAATTTATTTTGCTATGCCCTTTTTCGAGGTTAGTATACTGTGCCTCTGTCTAACAGTGACACAGAAGTGATACCCGGGGTAAACCTATGATCTCCCATCCACTCATCAAGATTCCTCTTGAAGAGAGTCAATGAGGGACTCTGCCTAACCTGGACTGGGATTTTATCCCAGAGTGAAGGGAGCCTCTGGGTTATGAATCTGTCCCTCCAACATGTCCTATTTATTTCAGTGCTGAGGTTCAAGTTGATAAAGGTTCATAGACCTGCAGACCATACTCAGCAGGGTAATAGTGCAGTGCCTCCAATTATGACTGGCATCTCCGCTTGTGGGTTGCAGTGGGTTTATATTATCCAACACCCTATCTGTATTGCATATTCATGCTCAGGACTTGTTCAGAACATGTAAGCACTTCATGAGGTACGTATTACTATAGCACGCATTCCAACTCATTTCTTACAGGTGCACTGTCTGTCCTCACATTTCCAGCTTGCTTACAGTACAACAGCTGTTGTACAAACGTAACTCACATATCTTGTGAGACATGGCTGAATATACAGGCATGTCCAAGTGTCACTTACCAGTGTTATTGCCTGTCTATATGATGAATATGGCAAACATGAGGCAATACAGCAATTGTGTCATGTACACAGTCAATGCTCACCTCCCAACATACAACACTACAGCCTGAGGGAGATGCACATATGTAGCCATGCTGGGGGTAATGCTCTCACCAACCCAGACCGAACCTGACATTCATGTGGGGACGTTTAACATTTGCAACACACCCCACTCATCACATAGTCTCACTAGATCTCCACCACCACAGGTCACACATAGTATGACTACAACATTTGCAGAACCTCTCCATACTCTGTGTAGGCAACAGAGGCAGCCCCCATCACCAAACACAACACCAATTACTTATATCCCACAGACTCATGTGTGCACATTAACTACAGGGTGTCATAACCTACACAACATACCAGTCATAGGTGACTCTGTAGGCGGTCACACTGATGTCCCATTCAGCAGGCTACACAAGAAGATAGTTGCTTACATCTGGCTGTCGGGTTACAGGATCCACAACATAACCTATGCACCCATGCCACACCTCACCAGGTACGATTTGACTGTCATTCTCCATGTTAGTGTGACTGCCCTGAGATGCAACTTCCTGGACTACATGTACAGGGACATGCAATAGCTCTCCGGTCTTGTAGCCCAGAAGGTATCGCCCAAGCCCTGAGAAGCATTCTGCATTCATCCAGACTGATTCCACTGTATAACGACTGAATGTTTCACTTCAGCAGTTGCCTATGCTTCTGATGTCATTCCAGAGGCATCCAGTATCTGTCTGCTTTGAATGACATGGTCAACAAAGCATGATGCTTTGGCACAGATAACATGCACCTGTCAGCCCTGGGAGTACAGATAACATGTAAGGCTCTTGCTGCTCCTATACTGCCTGTCTTGGACAGTTTCCAATAACATTCGCCACCAGAACAGGAACAGGCAAGCAAAACCTGGGGTACTGTTACTCAATGCTTGACATCTTCATCTCTAATGCACTCAGGCGAGGGACACCTTATAATGGACCACTTCAATATCTCTGCAGTGACTGGGACCTGCCTCTAGGCTCCAGAGAGCACACCTGCACTGACAGGTTACACGCAGATCACACCTTTCAGTCATGTAACCAGGACCGGAACACCCACTGCGGAGGTGTGTCCATATTTCACAAGGATGTACACACCTCCAGACTGGTTCCTTAGCACAATGCATCAGAGGTGATCCACGTGCAACTAACTGTGGCCAGAACTGCTATACACATTGTAACTTGCTATGGATTCAACAACATACCCCACAGTTACCGGCCCTCATTTCTTGGTGTACTGGACAGCAGGGTTCAGACAGGTACTACTGATGTGAGACTGACACTACCCCACACTTAACTGGGATGCCTAATCATGTACCGACACATTAGGCCAACGCTTTCTGGGATTCATAACCTCCACTCGGCTGGATCAACCCATGCACACCACCACCAAGACCAACAATATCCTAGACATGGACATTACCAACATGTGACTGGGGTTATCCCCTCATGGGTAGTTTCCGAACATATGCTAATTACCCTTGTTATCCACATCCTGGCACCACACCCTTCACGGAATACACAGTAGAAGATTTTTACAATGCCTACATCAGACGTCTTATGACAGCAGTAGTAAACGTCATGACACCCGTGCAGATGGACAATGCACTTACAAATGCTGAAACATACACCAGTGCACTTCATTAGCACTTACACGACTGCATGGATCATGCTATCCCAAACAGAGCCATGACGGTACCCACCAGATAATGCACGCCACTCTGGGGGGTCTGGTTCCATGCACATTATGTACAACAGAAGGTGGTGTCTGTTGCAAAGTGGAGTACCATCCCATGGGTGGGGTAGCTCACTGGTCAGCCTCAGTAGGAATCTGGGATCCCTTATCACATCCTCCAAAGCTAGCTACGTAAACATTACTGCGACACATTCCAAGGACTACCACAAAGCATTATGGAGGTATGTCAGTACTCAATGGCAATACCCACATCTGCTCTGACATACGACGGTTAGGCAGGAACATTACAGACCGACTGCTATTGGCAACATCCTGGCAGATAGGTTCAATGCTAACTTTACACCCTCTCACTCCCTACAGGGCCAAAATCCATACAGGAACAATGCAGAGTCCCTGCGGTCCCAACTACGCAGTTCCAACCTGCACTCTCTAAGGCCTGGAACACAGACTCCATGTGACCATCCAACATCCAAGGCTGTGATTTACACAAACCTCAGAAAGACATGGCTCCCCACTTGACCACCAGATTCAGTAATTCCCTTGTATCAGACATTGTGGCCCCTGAATGGCACACAGCAACAGTCATCACACTCCACACAGGTGGCACCACAATGATCCACAGCGACTATTGCCCTATACGCCTGACTGGACTGTTCTGCAAGGCTATGGGGCACATCATCATGGAAGTCATTCACAGAGACATTGGTGGCCTCCAGACCTTTGATACCACCTGGGTTGGATTTGTTAGGGCCAGACCATGGCTCCTACACCTGGTGGACTCCTTTGATACAGTTACCAGGGTAGTTGATGAGGGTAAGGGGGTCCACTCAGCCTACATCGTCCTCTCATTGGCTTTCAGCACCGTTCTCCATTCTGGTATTGACAACATACACATCCACCTGCACATCGACCCCTACGTCTTGGGATGTTATGCAAAGTGGCTCACGGACAGGACCCACACAATGAGGGTAGCATACCATGGTACCTACAGTAATTCAGTTACACTTGGCGTACCACAGTCCTCGGTCATAGGGCCCCTCATGTTCAGTATATGCTTCCCTGAGGTACAGGCTAGCACAGAGGGACTTTCCCTGAATAGGTTTCCAGATGGCTGCAAACAAGGAGCCATGATTGATCCACCAGCTGATACAGACACCCTCCATATGGTTGTCACTGTGATGGATACCTGATGTCAATAACATGGCCTCAAGCTGCATAACACAAGGTGCATAGACATCCCCTTTGGATTACACCAATCACCCACTGACTGTCACGTAGGTGGTAGTCCCCTACATACATGTGACATTATATGGGATCTTAGTATACACGTATATAGCATCCACTCCTTTGATAACCATATTGCCAATGTGGCGTGGATATCCTTCTACGTGGCCACCCTTATCTGTAATAGGTTTGTAGCTGGAACAAAGGCACCCATTGTACCTCTATACTTCTGAGGTATGACACATGTTCAGGGATACAACACCCCTTTTGGGGTGTACCTTATGGAACAGCAATGCCTTTACTTACCACAACATTAACACACCATGAGGATTATTGACCTCCGAAGGATGACGTATGCGGCATAACTACGGACACCACGACTGTACACATTTGCATACTGCATACTCAGGGGTGATCTCTGCTGAACATACAGGGCCCATGTCCACAACAATATTTATGGATAAACTCCACATAAACAACATAAGCAAAGGCCACTGAGAGCAACATGCTCATGGATATGTGCACAAATGCAATGATGAGTGGGACGTGCTTGAGGGATACATTTCTGAACCAGACACTCACCATGCTTTGGAACATGATTCCTATGTACATCAAGCAGGGACACTCACTAGCACTCTTCATGAGATACCTTGATGGGTGGATGGGAGACACACATGTATGCCAGGGATCGCTGCAGTGGCTGTACTGTACACAGGTGCAGGTAACACATGGCTCTGCTGTTCACAGACAGGATACTACCCTAGGGAGGTGCTGCCGTGAAAACATTGCTGTTGGGCTTACACATGGACTTGGCCAGACAGCATAGTACCTCACTATGAACCTGTGAAGCTATTACATGTCCTTTGTGCATGGATAATTGAGTAGCTCTTCTATTTCAGTTAGCTATCATGCTGTTACAGTGTCCCGTGACTACAAGCCATATGTATCCTGTTATTCTGTATTTTACATGCCAATAAACGATACCCTTTGTTTGCATGATATAGCAGTTATGCTGTGTAAAATATCTGACTTATCTACCTACAATACTGTACATTACACATATTTTAAACATTATCCCATAATGCAAATCATACTTGCACAGCAGGACCACCCTAGGCATGTTATTCTCATTATATGCCCTTACACATGCCTACTGTGACAGTATATCGACATATACTATCCCCTGCTATGGCATTTACATGTTGGACAAACCCTACCACTGACGACGGGTGGTGTGGAATTGTGTTTAAAGCCCTCATGTAGCATCCCTTGTGGTGTATGAGATGTTTACCTTGTGGCCCACAGCAGGACACACAATTTCTACAAGCGTTACTATGCTCAACAAGACATCACTACATAATACCTTTTCCCACTTTATGCATTGCGTACACTTTAATTACTACAAAACAGGCTCTACATACACTGACATACTGAGTGTTTTACATACCTTGTTTCCGAGTCTTCATAAAATATCTCTCTTACACCTTTACTGTTTAAACGGTTCTATGGTATGAGCTTATGGTTTGAATGTATGGCAAGGCATCCTTATATACGTCGATACCTGTAACATGTGGTATCCTGCTGCCAATTGGTGTTCCTGAGTAAATTATTACATGCACATCAGCTGTGCCGCTACTCCATTCGCAAATTATGCGGCAACAGTGGGGTATAATTGAATTCTCCACTTGGGCATTGCCCGTTTGCCTTACCTTCAGGGAGACGGTCTGTATGTGTTTTGTTGTGAGGAATTGCAACTGCTATTTGGAGAGACATGGATATTTTGAATTTATGACCCCCGTGGATTGTGTGTGACGGCTAGAGTATGTAGTTCTACATGTGAGTGTACCTGTCATCTCAACCATCTGATAAGGGACTACTGCAAACAAAACCTATAACATCGCCGTCTGTTCCATTATACAACAGCTATGATTTCACATGGTGCCATTACAAATGTGTCTTTTGCAAGGTATGTTAACGGTTCTACAGATGTAATTGAGCGAGTGGATGTTTGTCATGTTATTACAGTCTGTATTGCAATTGTTTCAGATGTGGGGAAGATGTAGGTGGGTGTACATAGCATATACAGGTTTGTAGGGACTGCATTTCTACATATTCCATATATGTGTGTGGGCTCCTTCCCTAATTGAAGACCTATCATTTAGTAGACTGAGAACTATGGTTGTTACGGGCTTATACATTGAGCCATTGTTAACTGGTTTCTATATAGCATGCAGGTGAGGTTGATACTTCAATACCTCCAGAAATACATCGCTATGTAAGGGAATGTTACTAAATGACAGCTGTCTCGTGTATTTCTGTCACAGATATTTGCACTCATTGCAGTTGTGTTGGTGACTGAACCTATTTGGCATGGGTTTCCACCTTTTCAAATGGCCATAGTGGGACATTTGCAGGAAACACATCAGTGTTTCCAAGCCAACACATACCCACAGTCAGTACACAGGATAGAACATACTTTTATCCTGAATACATACTTATTCTTGACGCACTTCAGCTACTTATCATGTTTCATGTAACATTTACGTATTTTAGATACAGGCATAACTATTTAATGCAAATATTACATAATATATGGGACATAATTATGTCCTACAATCTCAGACATTTGCCCTTTTTAATTTTTGTGTCAGGACACAACTGCCCAGGGAGGGGCTGTCCCTCTTAAACTGGGACAGGTGGTAACCGTATGCCTTCGGCCAGCTATGACCATGCCTGCCATACTGATCTACCTCCGTGTTAGCACTAACAGACACATGATGCAAACACACACACACACACACACACACACACACACACACACACACACACACACACACACACACGCACACACACACACACACACACACACACACACACACACACACACACAAACACACACACACATTACAGTCCCACAGAAACACACATGGCACCCTCAACACACACATACACAGACTACAGCAATCACATACACAGTTGAACACAGTACCTACCTGGATCGGCAGCGATAACTACATGTCCCTTAACATTGTGATAATATTACCCTCATTTCTAGTGTTCCGGTACTGTGGTTTTTCGGTCTTTAAGCCTCGTGATTATGCATGTCGGTATGTAAAACATTCGGTAGTTGGCAGTATCCTATTTATTTCTACCTCTATGGTTGTGTACATGTCGTTGACCTATCTATATATTTGCAGATATAGGTGAATCCGTATATATCAACATATATCTCTCTATCACCCTTTCTATCTCTCTCTCTCTCTATATATATATATATATATATATATATATAGAGAGAGAGAGAGAGAGTGAGAGGGAGAACACACCTTTCATTGTGTACATGTTAGTGTATACTGTTTCCTGGACTCTGCACGTTTGTGTTTTAACCTGTCACAATACACACCTGCCATTGGTACATCTCAGGTAGCTTAGTGTTACGTGATTGTGTACATGATTGCGTGTTCTACTCCTGGCAGTGGTTGTTCTACCCTTCAGAGCAGGCACTATTAGTACAGGGGTGAATAATGCTAGTTTCACCTGTTCTGGACATCGTTGACCGTGATCTGCACGATATTCAGAAAAGCTTAGCCCTGTTTTGCGCATATCCATATATTCATGTTTAAACAACGCTTACCAGCACATGCCAACACATAATCTCACTGACATGTGCTAAACCTGATCTGATGACCTGCATCCAACATCCATTATTCGTGCCTTCGGGATTACGTAACGTCCCTTGCAGGACGTGGGACCGGGAACATGCACGATAGTCAGAGCATTTACCACTTGGGCATCTGGGATTTGTACACGTGTTATGGTGTTTTGTATGTGGACTGTACTACGGCTGTTACTCCATACTGCAATCAAATGTATATGGATGAGACCTATTAATGGTATGTCCAAGTGATGTTTAATGGATGTGCTCCAGCATTGGTAATGTATGTCACAGTGAGCCACACACTATAATGTGCTACACCTTCACACAACCATAGGTGGAGCATGCTGGGGTGACAGATACCTGTCATGGGTACTCCCCATGCTTTGCCACTACATCCCTGATTACATTATATGGAGCCCCTCATTAACACACTAGGTAAGCCACACAGAGTGTGTGGGGAACAGTGATTACACACATGAATCCTGCAATTGCCTTTGCTCCACTAAGGGACAGTTGGTTAATCGATGTGGTGGCGACAGCAGACACTATTTGCCTCAGTTGATGAATAGCCTCTGACAATCAGGCGTGTACCTACCGATGTGCCTATGAACCTATACATACAGTATCAACATATGCTGGTAGGTGCATGTACTGTTCAGGTGTTGACATTCCTTGTTCCAATAGCTGTTGTGTGTGCAATGGTTGAGGGCTGCCTATGTAGGATTCACACAGTAGGCCACCTATACATTACACATTACAGGTGGTCACGTGTGTGTGCCATCTAGTTTACTGTGTGTGCAGGTGGAGAAGTATGTCAGTCTGTAGGGGTCCACACTATCAGTGTATGTGCTATATGTTCCCTCTTTGCCAAGGCATGGGCATATTGGGCACGCCTCCGTCTGCCTACTGGGGCTGGCACAGGGTGTTCGTGGTCTGAATCCCTCTGTGCCTGTGATGGCCTTGGCAATTGCGGTGGGCTGTGAGGGCCTCCACCATTATGTCCCTGCTGCAGCTGTTTCCGTAGGATCATATTATGTAGCATGGCACATACTATGAAGATGTGGGCACACGTGCCTGAAGAGTACTGCAAGGCTCCACCAGATATATCCAAGCAACGGATCCGTAATTTCAGCATCCCAAACACACGCTCTATGATGATTCTGGTTTGTGCGTGTGCCTCATTATGGCGTTCTTGCATGGGTGTGTGTGCATTTCTGATGGGAGTCATCATCCACAGCTCCAGTGCATAGCCAGCATCCCCCACAAGGTGGCCATGTGGGATGTCCCCCCTGAAAAGTACCTGATACAGCCGTGAAGCATGCCAGATGTGGGAGTCATGGTAGCTTCCAGGGCTGCCGGCACACACATCCTTAATGATGCCCTGGGCATTGCACATGACCTGGCAGTTGATGGAGTGGTATCCCTTGCGGTTTATGTAGCACCTACCATACTCACCGGGTGGTGACTTGATATGTATGTGCGTGCAGTCTATCGCACCCAGTACCTCTGGGTAGTGTGCCACCTGGTGGAAGAGACACATATTGCTGGCCAACTCCTCCTGAGTTTGGGGGAAGTATATATGCTCATTGGCATGTAGTAACATAGCATCCAGGAACTGGTGTAGTACCCTGGATGCTAATGCCTGTGAGATCCCCATTATATCTCCAGTTGGCCTTTGAAAGGTACCTGTGGCTAGTATTCGCAAGCTTACACATACCTTCGTGTCCACTGGGATGGGTTCCCCTCTGTTGTTTCTGGATCTCAGGCGTGGCCGGCACAGCTCAACTATTTGCTGTAAGATATCCCTGTCCACCCTGTAACGCTCTACTATCTCCAGATCATGTAGCCCCTGGTAGGGTACCCTTGGTCTGAACACTCTTCTCCTCCTCCGGAGCCTGCGGTGGTTGTCAGCTTCATCCTCCAAAACACCATCAGTCTCTAACACATGGTGATGAATCACAGCTATGGCAGCTCCCAACATGTACATTGTAAAAGTTCCCGTCTGTTTACACCGATGGTGCAGTGTTTGGGAATACACAGGCATGTGTGAGGTGCCTTCCCACTTTATACTATTTGTGCTGTGAACACTGATGATGTCATAGGGTGTGTATATACCATCAGAGCTACAGGGTATCTTATGTGTTTTACCACAGGTACTGCTATTGTGGTGCCTTTGGTGTTGAATTACATTTGGCTGCCATGGATTACCTCTTGTCCTTCCCTTAACATTTCTTAACATTTCCCCTCCCATTTTCTGGCATGCATCCAGCAGCCTGCTTTCATTTGTACTTTCCTAAACCTGGCTTATCTTACGACATGTGTTCTATGGCCAATCTGCTGCAGGTTTGCTTTACTCTGCTATAACAGTTCTCTTTTCTTTGCAATCCGACACCTCCCCTATCCTGTTCTGCAGGTTGCTGCGAGCAGACTTGTTAGCTGCCGTCGATTGCCCACTGTGAGTTAATAGGTGTTAATTGCTCAGTTGTACTCCATTTATCCTACTGCAGCATTTCCTTATTTTCTTCCCCTAACCTTCCTGTTTGAGTTATGGTGTGCGGCGCGTGTGTCCACTTACTGGGTTTTGGGCATGTTTTCATCGGCGTACACATGCGCTTTTGGGCACCATATGTGCTCTCAGCTAAGCGATGCTATACCTACATCCCCACCCATATCTTGCGGCTTTGCTTAGCAACGGGCAGGCCGGATTTGCATTGCTCCAATGTACTTACAGCTACGGTGGCACACCCCACTGCTGATGTCATGTATACCTCCAAATCACTCCTTGGTGTTGTAGCGCTGCGCCGTATGGTGCATCCTTAGTCCAGTGGGACGTTAGCGATTCACTATTACTTGCCTCATTTGTATTGCATTGACTATTAATGCATATTTATCGCACTGAACACTGTCACAGACCTTTAGCAACCCTTGCAGCTTGGTTATGGTGTACCATGCATACCATTGAGTATTATGGTGAAATCATGATTTGTATTACATTGCGATTTTATGACATTTGTGTATATTTTCCTTGTGTTCCTGTTTGCGCACACATGCCCTACGGTTGTACTTTGCTTTACTGTGGACATGACATTAAATGTTGTTTTTTAGGTGTTGTGCATCATTTCTTATGCCATTGGCTGTATATTTAGCCATTGGCATATGTTAACTTAGTAATACATGAGTCTGGTCTGCTTTCATAGCTCCGATGTTCTGTTTGGCAAAACGTAAACTGTTTTTTTTGTGGTTTACATTTCTGTGGGCTTACGCTACGCCTGCACCACTTCATGAATTGCTATGTACCTTCATTTGCATGGTGCAGTACTGCGCATGGGGTGATTAGCATACCTGTGCCGAGGGCTGCACAGATATGGCATCCGCTGGTAGTGCACGTGGAATTGGATCATACCTGAATCACTCGGTGGCCATATTTGGCATTATACCGCCTACGCTATGCTTGCACCTGGCGCAAGCTTCATGAATCCCAGGGGTTGTTTCACAAAAGTATGTCACATTTATCATATACAAAATGGTTTCCACATGATAACAGTTGCACCACCGAATCCTACATTTAAAGAATGAAACAAAGAAAACTGTAACATAATAATGTAAAATAAATAATTTGCTATGCACAAAACAATGATATCTGTTTTCTCATTGTGGTTTGTGATGTTGGAAAGCACACATGCAAATAAAAAAAAAAAAAAAAAAAGATGGACAAAAGTTGATTTTAACAAAAAATGCCATACTCAGACATTCAGCAGTGTGGGGTTATGGCCAGCTCAAATATGCTACTTTTCCCAAAGTGTGGTGAAACTTCATAGGTCATAACAGAATAATACTACTCTTCAACCAGCAGATATTGAAAATAGGAAAAATGCTTCTTGAAAAGCTGGTCCACCAGCAAAATAATCTATATATCTAACTAGCATAAAATCAGAATAACGAGCATATATATATATATATATATATATATATATATATATATATATATATATATACAGAGAGAGAGAGAGAGAGATACACACACACACAAAACACACACACTTGTATAAGGGTGTGTGTGTATGTGTGTGTGTGTGTGTGTGTGTGTGTGTGTGTGTGTGTGTGTGTGTGTGTGTGTGTGTGTGTGTGTGTGTGTGTGTGTGTGTGTGTGTGTGTGTGTGTGTGTGTGTGTGTGTGTGTGTGTGTGTGTATGTGTGAGTGTGTGTGTGTGTGTGTGTGTGTGTGTGTGTGTGTGTGTGTGTGTGTGTGTGTGTGTGTGTGTCTCTCTCTCTCTCTCTATATATATATATATATATATATATATATATATATATATATATATATATACATATATACATACATAAGTGATGGTGCACGTGTTAACAGGGGCACTCCGGTTCATAAACACAACACCAAAAAATATACCAGCACCAGACCCAACAAAGCTTTCAGTAGTGAAATGCCTAATACAGGCAAAGAAATGAGTTCAGAGACACTTTTAAATGAGCTCCAATAGCTCTATATTTTTTTACTTGTTACACCATCTCTCAGCAGTGAAACTAATGAAGAAAACTCAGACCGGTGTATATATGGGTCCACTTCAAATATACTGATGTTCAAAATACCTAAACTCATAATACTGAGACCAAAATCTCTAAAGCTCAAAATACTGAAACTCAGAATACTGAAAACACACAGGATACCAACATTTATTTTATTCTTCTCCAAGTATAAGCAGGGGGGCTGCACCCCCCACAACCCCTGCTACTTAAATATATCACCTCCAAGATGTAGTGAAGTGCAGTCTTGGAGTTGATATATTTAAGCAGCAGGGGGTGTGGGGTGCAGGGGAGCTTGCCCCCATTGCCTATACTTGCAGAAGAGTAATATGTTTCTGTATGTACTTCTGCTGCAATATAGTTGCATTCCTGTATTGTTTTTTTTTTCTCGTTATTTTGAGTTTCAATATTTTGAATTTTCAGTATTTTGAGATTTAGAGATTTTGGTCTCAATATTTTGAGTTTAGGTATTTTGAAAGTCAATACTTTGCACAGAGGTTACTTCTCAGCTCATGCAAATATTAATTAAAAAAGAAAAAAAAATGAACAACAACCCATACTTGAGGATTGTCAGTCTTGCATATCTGTTGACTATCTGTATTGTCAACCAAATGTAAACTCCCCATTAACCAAACAAATGAAACCTTTATATATATATATATATATATATATATATATATATATATATATATATATGTGTGTGTGTGTGTGTGTGTGTGTGTGTGTGTGTGTGTGTATGTGTGTGTGTGTGTGTGTGTGTGTGTGTGTGTGTGTGTGTGTGTGTGTGTGTGTGTGTGTGTGTGTGTGTGTGTGTGTGTGCGGTGGGTTGTTCTTCCATAACACACACTCACACCTACAGCTAATTGACAGTGTTCAATCCACCTACTGGATGTGGGAAAAGCAAAGCAGAGCACTGAGAGAGAACCCATGCAAACACAGGGAGCACATGCAGACTTTACTCAGAAAGCATTCCAGATGAAAACTGAACTAGAGAATCTCTTATGAGGCAACAGCAATATCTGCTGTACATTTGCACCTTTGTGCCACCAATTTTACCTATATATATATATATATATATATATATATATATATATATATATATGTATATATATATATATATGTGTGTGTGTGTGTGTATATATATATGGGTCTACTGCTTTTAGTCGAATTTCATTTGCTCGAAAATTATTTCATGCAGCCCACTTCACTGAAAGCACATTTGTTGGTCAAATTACATTTGGTCGAAAATGTAATATAGCCCCTGCCCCACTGCAGTGCGACTCTGGATTGAGAATATAAAGTTAGGGGTGTGGGGGGCACAGTCCCCCACATTGGGTGGAGTGGGGACATAGCCCCCCCCACATTTTGCAACTAGTTTTTACTGATGTTATATGTTAGTGTATTTTTAATGGATACACATATATATAATAGTGCATAAACTACACCTATGTTGGGGGCTACGCCCCTCACACGTGCCAATGTGGGGGGCTGCACCCCCCACACCATCCCTTACCTAATATTCTCACTCCAGGTTTGCACTGCAGTGGGGCAGGGGCTAAATACCATTTTTGATCAAATGTAATTCGACTAAATGAGCTTTCAGTGAAGTGGGCTGCTTGAAATCATTTTCGACCAAATATAGTCTATCCATATATATATATATATATATATATATATATATATATATATATATATATATTTAGAAACACTTTATAACCTCGAATTACTGAAATGTCGAATTTCAGTATTTCGAGACTATAAAGCCGAATGTTAAAAATAGCGAAAGGTCATAATCGCAAACTCGAATATATGTCGAATTCACGGTTTTGACCTTACGCTGCGTAATGTCCGGGATTGTGTTTTGATGGTGTGCGGTGCCATGTGTGGATGTAGGTGTTATGTCAGGTAAATGTTTTCTAAGGGTTTTGAGTGGGAGTTAGAGTGTGTGTGAGTGTGCTGATGTGTTTGATGTGTGTGTGAGGGGTCGGAGAATGTGCGTGTGTGAGTTGGCTTTTGTTTTGTGTTTGTGCGATCTCGGAGTTAGTATATATAAGTAGGGGGTGTGTGGGAGGTGCAGCCCTCCACATAGGGGGTGCAGGGGGGCTTGACCCTGCTTATGTGTGTATGAGTTGTGTATGTGTGTAGTTATGTTTGTTTATGTTGTGATGTGGGTGTTGTGGTGTATGTGTGGTATAGTGTGTGCGGTGTTTTCGGTGTTGTGAATTTCGTGGTTTTTTTGTGTCAGTATTTTGTGGATTCGGTTTTATAGTCTTGAGATACTAAAATTCGATATTTCAGTATTTCGAGGTTATAAAGTGAATCCATATATATATATATATATATATATATATGGCTTTACTTCTAATGATCGACTGTCACATAACTGACTTTCAAATCACTGAGGCGAAAAGAACGAAGATGCAGAAATCCAAATGGCAGCTTTTTAAGAGGCTAAGTTAACACTTGGTTGACTGTTAATCTAATTCATGGTGAGTAAAACTCACCTAGGTGAGGGGCTATGCCCCCACATCCCCCCCTAACTAAATTTACCAATTCCAGGATCACACTATTGTGGAGAACGGGGCACATATATATGGCTTACCTTCAGTTGATTGAACTGCCAAAATCCAGACGTTATATGGCTGAGACCTTATAACTGATATTTTGGAAGTTAAAAAGTAAAATAAAAACAATTTTTTTTTGTTTTTTTCTGCAGGGGGACAAGCCTCCCTGTACCCCACACATCCCCTGCTAATTAAATATATCAACTCCAAGATCGCACTACATTGAGGAAAACAGCAAATTTCCCATTTCATAATGTATGGCGATCTCCATTCACTCTGTTCGATCTTCTAAAATGTCATTTGTATAGTCTCGGCCATATAACGTTTGACATTTTGGCAATATGATCAAGTGAAAGGAATATATATATAATATATATATATATATATATATATATATATATATATATATATATATGTGTGTGTGTGTGTGTGTGTGTGTGTGTGTGTGTCTGTGTGTGTGTGTGTGTATGTGTGTGTGTGTGTGTGTGTGTGTGTGTGTGTGTGTGTGTGTGTGTGTGTGTGTGTGTGTGTGTGTGTGTGTGTGTGTGTGTGTGTGTGTGTGTGTATATATATATATATATATATATATATATATATATATATATATATATATATATATAGATATTCATACATATATGTATATAGGGTTTACAGTCAAAATCTCAAATGCAGATTATCTGCAGATGGTGTATCGGATGGCAGATGGTTGATTGTTGTGTAGCCAATCGTCAGTAGTTCATATCAGCAAATGCCATGGTGCATTCACTGGTATGAAGTTGATCTAATGGCGGATTGAGACATTCATCCCTTTCCTCACTATAGTGCAATCTCAGAGTTGGACTATATAGTTAGCAGGGGATGTGGGGGGGCACAGCCACCCACAGGAGGATGCAGGGGGGGGGGGTTGTCCCCTGCAAAGACACAATGTGAATTGTTGGAATTATACTTACTTGAGCTTCTATGTGGACATCACGTTTTATGTTTGTAGGAGTTATACTTACTTGAGATTCTATGCGGACAGCACATTTTATGTTCAGCGATGTTGTTGAATTTGTTAAGATAGATGTAGATGTTTGTGTTTATATATATATATATATATATATATATATATATATATATATATATATATATATATATATCCTTATGTGTGTGCATATATAGATAAATATCTATATATATATATATATATATATATATATATATATATATATATATATATATATACACATATGACATAGATATACACGCGCACACACATATATATTTTAAGTGCAGAAGACTAAATAAAGCAAACAGACTCTTTACAGATAATAAATATAAGAAAAAATGCCATGTATTTGCCTGAAATGTCAGGTTCCATTAAATGCCATATGTTTCCAGTATATAAACAGTCCACCTTTTAAAAAAATCATGCCCCCCCAAAAAATAAAAATGAATGTCCTTGATTATGAGCTTCACTGCCTATGCTGCTGTTGTATTTCATGATGCATTTGTAACATGCAGATATAGTAGCATGTTACTACATGTTACTTTTTGTGACTCTAATAACGTGTAAAACTTTTGTATTTGTTTTGTTTAACTTCTGTTTAGCCAGTGCATTTTCATAAATGTGTCAAACAATCTCTAATATAGGTCTTCTTATGGCAACTTGATGAAATTTCTGATTCACAGATTATGTGTAAAAACACTTTTATAATACACATTTGGAAGAAAATATCATGTTGGTTCTCTGGACAGACCTATGTCAGTTGATCAAGTTTTCAGAAACTCGAAATTCATATTGGTAAGACGATATAATCAAATTTCTGTAAACTCCAACATTAAAAAACAAAAGAAAAACACAAAAATCTTTTATTTATGTTTTTGCAGGGGAGCAAGCCCCCTTGCACTCCCTGACCCCTTGTAAATTATATATATCAACTCCGAGATCTCAGTATATTAAGGAAAACAGTACATTTGCTGATCTTCACTGTACCACAATCTCCATTCAAAAGTTTAGATTTTTCGGAAATTCAATCATATCAACTTGCCAATGTGAATTTCAAGTTTCTGAATACTCAGTTAATTGACAGGTATCCCTCAGGACATACTAAGCTATGACACAATCCACTCTGCAATGTATATCTTTTTCCATTCTGAATATGGTAAAAAATATATTTGTATGAATTTAGCAAGTACTTTTCATCAAGTAAAATTTCAGGCAGACAGGTTTTAGCAGAAAAGGTTAAGCTGATGAGATATACTAGATAATAAAATGAATATTATCAGAGAATGGTATGCATGAATATGTTTTTATCACAGTAGCTGAGTACCAAACCATTTCTATTAAAATATTGCCTCACTTGTATGTTTGTGTATATATGTGTATGTGCATGTTAAGTGTGTGTATCCCTGTGTGTATCTCTTTATAAGATGTGAGAGTATTTTTCAGCATCATTTCAAAGTGCCACTTTTGGTTTATCTTTTCTTCAAACTGACGTATGCAGTCCAGGAGCTGCTGTGTTATAGACTTTATTCTTGTCCCTGCCTTATCTTATTTTTGTAGTTTTCCTCTGCATTTCCCAAAGAGAAGCGTGCAGAACCCAAAGCATAATATCAGGGCTTGCAGGCATTCACCTTCATCCCTCATGACAGAAAAAAGTAGGACACTATCAGATAGAAAATTACTTTGGGTCCAGTGTGCTTTCCACTTTCCTTTCTCCAAGCAAATTAAATCAGTGAAGAATTTTAAAATATGGTACATGTTCTCAACCTCTATGACCTGACTGTCTTCTCTCGGTCAGTTGATGTCTAAAGCTCCACTTTGCATATCGTGTTTCTGTTAGTTTTCAAGACTGCTCAGAGTATTCTCAACACTTAAAATATGAAAAAAGCAAATCTAAAAAGAAAGTGTATGATATACTCTCTATGTGCATTTTTTGTTGTTAACATGCTCATGGCATGGATGAATAATTGCTGAAAAGGATGCTCAGATGACATCACCTTCCTGGTTAACAATAAGTAAGCAAGTAAGCAAATAATTAAATAATTAAAAATAAAGCACTATTGCAGTAGAAACCGCTATGAAAATAGTGAGCATGTTTAGGACTCATTATTGTTTTTCCTACATGAAAAAATCATGGTAGATTTATAGGATCATTTAACTTGAGATGTTCCTTATTCAGGAAGAAACTACACATATTTTTCTGTTAGATGGTTTGCAGTTAATGAATGACACACTAAAATAAGATGAGATTATAATGTGATTAAGCCATAGAAACTGTATAATGAAATGCATATAATCAAGCCAAAAGGAACCTATTGAATACATTTATAAACAGTGCAATATTTAATGCATTTGGGTAATTAAAGATTATTGTCATAAATCAATATTGGAATACTTGACTCAACAAAGTGATTATAATGATGGCTATTTGTTTCAAACAACAACTACAAGTGCCAGAAGCATGCAGCACATGTTCAGAGCTAAACAAGATAAGCCAGTCATGAATAAATGCCTGTAATGATCTTGGATATCACTTTAGGAGGACAAAGATTATGTTTAATCAAACAAATACTTGTCCAACAGATGAATCACTTTTGAGGCATGGATCCATAGAGTTCCACTAAAACCAAGATGATCTAGGCTCATCTAGCAGCCTAGGCCCTTAAGAAGCCAGTAAGGTACTGTAGGAGCAAGTAACCACTGCCAGCTCATCCATCATGGGTAGAGGGAGATAGTTTTGTCTGTTGTAGCTTTAACACCCACTGGAGGACAGGCATGCATCCATTTCTCATTTATACATATTGCAAGATAGTTTACAGCAAACATCACTTTAGTTCAGATACCCATTGGAGAGTAAATATATAACATACAGAGTATGGGCAGGATATGCACTTGGATCTGCTAAATATGGTTGTATGTGCAACAGCATGAATTCATATAAGCATGGTATCCTTCAGGATGGAGCACATGCAGTAACAGCATGGATATGAGCATGGTAGACTGCTAGAGTATATGAGATAGTATGCAGAGATGTAATCTTGATGGCTTTATGCTGGCATATGTGCAGTGGCATGTATGGATGTAAGTACAGTACCTTCAGGGCACACATTTGCAGTAACATCATGGATATAAGCATGACAGCCTTCATGCAGGAGTATGTGTGGAAGTATGGGTGGATATAAGCATGACAGCCTTCATGCAGGAGTATGTGTGGAAGTATGGGTGGATATAAGCATGACAGCCTTCATGCAGGAGTATGTGTGGCAGTATCGGTGGATATAAGCATGACAGCCTTCATGCAGGAGTATGTGTGGAAGTATGGGTGGATATAAGCATGACAGCCTTCATGCAGGAGTATGAGTGGCAGTATGGGTGGATATAAGCATGACAGCCTTCATGCAGGAGTATGTGTGGCAGTATGGGTGGATATAAGCATGACAGCTTTCATGCAGGAGTATGTGTGGTAGCATGTGTGGATATAAGCTTGACACCCTTCATGCAGGGTATGTATGGTATGCGGGCCATAAACAAACTCTACAAAAGAAAGAGGAAACTAATGTGGAATAAGGTGAAGTCCCAACACTTTACCCCTCTCTCCCCCCCCAAAAAGACCACTCACAATACCAGTAGATTGCCAGGATCCCAGTATTACTGCTGCACAGGTTAAAACACCACTGTCCAAGGCAAGAATACAGCTTCTATGGGACCTGACAATATAGCTGGCTGTGTTCTACATGAAATACAGAGTGAACTGGCATCTCACCTGTGTGCCCTGTTCAATCACAGCCTCAGCTCAGGCTTTGCCTGTACTGAATGACGCACTGCTAAAGTCATCCCTCTCCACAAAGGAGGAGGGACTACAGACCCTGGGAACTATCACGCCATTAGCCTGATGATTCTGATATGCAAAGCTATGGAACGCATTATCATGGACCAAATAAAAAAGGATATAGGGAATCTCCAAACTCTGGATCCCACACAGTTTGGTTTTGTAAAGGGTAGCTCATGCCTGCTCAACCTGGTCGACTTCTTTGAGTCAGTCACCAGAGCTGTGGATAAAGGCAAGGTGGTTCATACAGCCTACCTTGAACTGGCCAAGACCTTTGATACCATTCCTCACTCAGGAATCATAGAAAAACTCACTAAGCTCGGCATCAACCCCTATATCACTAGGTGGGTTGCAAACTGGCTCATCGATGAAACCCATAGTGTGAAAGTAGCTGAGTCCAAGTCACACTGCTGAATAGTCATGAGTGGAGTCCCACAAGATTTGGCCCTGGGCCCTCTCCTGTTTGGTGTCTACTTCTCTGAAGTGCAGGTCAACACGAAGGGACTCTGGCAGACAAAATTTGCAGATGATTGCAAGTTGGGAGCTATTATTAACTCCCCAAATGATGTTGACATCCTACAGAAAGGCCTCACTGAGACCAACGACTGGTGTCAGAACTATGGCCTACTGGTGTCAGAACCATGACCTTACTTACGCTCAATGCCAGAAACTGTGTGGTCATCCCCTTTGGGAAAAACCCGGTTCCCATAAATTACCACATTGATGGTAGTGCACTGAACAAAGAAGGAGTTATAAGAGATCTGGAAACACAGGTTGATAGCAACTTCTCTTTTGACCACCACATTGCCACTGTGGTCAGAAAGTCCTTCTATGTGGCACATCTCATTACTAATGGTTTTGCATCCAGGAAGAAAGGTCATTGTCTCCCTCTACTCTTCCGTCATTAGGCCAATCATTGAGTACAATGCTCCATTTGGCATGTACCTGACCAGACACCTGCAACAACTAGAGAGGCCACAATCGTACCTCACAAAGAGGATCCTAGGCCTTAAACACTTGTCCTATATGGACAGATTCAAAAAACTCCAACTATTCTCCATATCATACCGCCTACTTAGAGGCGATCTCTGCTTGACTTACAAAGCCATGTCTGACCCAGCTCTGTTAGAAATGCTACATCTAAAGAAATCCCAATCCCTCTGCACCACATGCTCCACAGACCTCAACCTCATTACCCCAATCAACATAACATACTGGAGGAACACATTCATAACCCAGAGACTGCCCATGCTATGGAACAGATTTCCTATACATATCAAGCAGAACACCTCACTGGCCATCTTCAAGAGAAATATTGATGAGTGGATGGGAAATAGAAAATTCACCACGGGGATCACTCCAGTAGCTCTACTCCACAGAGGCACTGGGAACTAAGGTCAGGTGGCACGATGCCAGGGTAATCCTATGGGCTAGGCATGTAAAGACTGCAGGGCCATTAGCCTAGTACATACCTATGAACCTCTGAACCTATAAGCATGACAGCCTTCTTGCAGGAATATGTATGTTAGTATGTGTGGATATAAGCATGACAGCCTTCATGCAGGAGTATGTATGGTAGTATGTATGGTTATAAGCATGACAGCCTTCATGCAGGAGTATGTGTGGTACCATTATGAGATGTAAGCATGGTAGAACAAGTTAGATTATTTGCAGTAGCCTGTATGTGTGTATGGAGAAAGCAGGCTGAAACATAGCCAGCCATAACTTATGCAGGTGTACACATCAACTAGCAATGGTATGAGGTGAAGCAGTTAGTCCCTGACAGAAAAACCCCTTTTGGTTTTCTACATGACAGGAATAAGAATAACATATTAAAAGTATAAATTATACAAGATCTTACAATAAAATAAAGATTTAAACAGCCAAATGAATTCAAAATGAAAAAGTTAATACTGTTCAGTAGTACACTTAAAAGGGTTGTAGAAAATTTATGACTGCACCACTACATATAGTAATATATATTTACATATAAGCATTATGTATACGAATATGTTTATATAAACAGGTGGTGAAGGGAAAAGGAATTGAGGAGGACTGGTAATATGTGTGAGCTACAGGTTGAAAATCAGACTAAATGATAAAAGAAAAACCACAAAAACAGTCACCAGCCCACACAGGTTCCTGATTTCTGAATAAATCCAAAAGCAAGTAATAATAAAAACACAGAAGAACTCAGGTACGATCAAGGTTTCCAGTTTCAATTGAAGTTTTAATGTTAAAACATAAGCGCTTTTGTGGAAAAATCTGCTTCATTAGATGCTAATATATACAACTGAAATATGCTTCTTTTTATACATACAACCTCTAGCAAGCACTAGTAGTCACATGATACAAATTAGGTAAAAGCAATTAACATCATAGGTAGTAACTTGAGCTTACTACCTTACTGAAGCACTTACGAAAAATATATAAAAAATTCACGTTTTAAGTGCAACTTTATCTATAACATTTATATATTTGTAAAAGTGTATGTATAAAAATATACATAAAAAATTACATATATAAGTAAGCACACTTTATTAGTGAAATATTTAAAAAGAAAAAAAAACTATCTAAACAAGGGTCTGGATTTAAGCTTGGGTTTAAGTGGCACATATTCATTCCTGAATAATAGGCAGCAGGTGATTTATTTGAGATTAGAAGGGAAGGATTCCCATAGTTTTGGACCAACTGTAGAGAATCAGTGCTTGGTGCATTGAGTTTCAAGCAACAGTCCACTGTCATCCTAGCTTCTATGGTTATAGGCTGATACTTTTGGATAGAGTTTAGCATCGAAAGGAGTAAAAGAGTCAGAGTGCAGGAATGTAAATAACAGAGAGGTCAGTAAGTCATCAGTCATATGTCTAATGGAAAGCCATTTGGCTTATTCTGTTGTTAGGAAATTGTGCTCTTGTCTCAGGAAGAGAGTGATAAATCTACATATCCTGTTTCAAAGGATTTGAAAACCATTTTCATTCTTTTATGGGCTCGCAATGGCAAATGGCAGAGCATATCTCATTCCAAAGGCCAGTTTTGATAAACCTCATATAATCCAAAATGGAGTCACAAAGGCTGACCTCACCCTTTCTGTGGACAACCAGGGTACTTACCAATAACTCTTGGTCAAATCAGTAGTGGTTAGATACATAGCCCTACCCAATAGCTTTAAAGCTTCATCTGACCCAGTCACAGAGTCAGCATCTCACTGCCTGACTCATCAGCTATTACTTCTGTTTGTTTGTAATAACTTCTGATGATTGTTCATTTCATAATTACCTTGTATTAACCTTGATATGATTTATGCTGCTATTATTTCTGTATATATCTACTTGGAGCTTTTCTCCCCAGGCCTCCATTGAAAATGGGCTTATTCTGGCCCAATGGACTTTCCTGGTTAACAAACTACAAATAAATAAAAATAAAAACTGCACAGAATCTGTTGCTGCCATTGTTGTTGGTCAGCAGCATGACTAATAAAGCCCTAGGACTGCTGAATTTCTGATTTATCCAAGTTCCAACATGTCCTACAGTTCCTCTCACATAGTTTGTTTAATTTGCACAGGTATCTTATGAGGAGTCTGTTTCACAGGCTGTTAGCTCCATATACTCACCACAGTGCTCCTCCATTGAGGTACACTCTTGCTAGCCAGTGAACATGCCTATAAACTCCTGCAGTATAGAATGACTAATTTCCTTGAGACAAAGTTCTGAATGACTGCTCCCTTATATAAGCTCTCCCAACATCTATACAATTGGTTATTTTCAAAGTTGTTTACCTGTGGAAGTTTTTTCTTTAGTTAATATTATTGTATGACACCAGTGAAAGTCAAAGGGAATTAAACCTGAGATGATGGTAAGTATTAGAATCTTTGGCTGTGATTCAGAAAACTTTCCTTGTGTTCACATAAAATGCTGTGACAAAAGGGACTTTTTCCACGAATTTGAGGATTGGGATTCACAGACATGTTTATCTGCAATGAGGAGGAACTCAGTATTGCTTAATTTGCATGTCCCTGAATAGCATGCGTTCATTGCTATGCTAAACAGCATATTCTGGTGGTAATTACCATTGGCTTCCCTCATTCTTTCACCCATACAAACACACACACACACACACACACACACACACACACACACACACACACACACACACACACACACACACACACACACACACAATCTCCCGAGACCACTCATGACCATGTAAACATGCACTCACTCACACACCTCTCTGCCAAGCTCCCCAGTACTTACATCACATTAGAAGTAATGGTGGAACACAGCATTTGAAGCATGTTAATTAACAAGGCTAGCTCTGTTTATGTGAACACTAGTGATTCTCTAAATCCCTTGGTTGAAAAATATTTAACTGCAGGCATATCAGGGGGGTGGGTACATGACTAATTAGCATAGCAAACTCCCCCAAAATGCCTCATTAGCATTTAGCTTGGTCATGGATATATCCCAACACTGTGATTCTACAGTCTGTAGGATCACTGTGGTGGGCCAGTTATTAACCAGAAAAGGCATCTTTCAATGGTTTTCTACCCATGTTAAGGCTTATTATGGGCAGTAGCCCTTTCTGAATCCCAATAGTCCTTGAAATGGTCCTTTAGGAACAAATTTCATTAATTATTTTGCAGTATGTGCATTGTACTTACTATAATTTATCCCATATTCTGCCATACTCACAAGTAATTATAGTAGAGAAATCATTAGGCTGTGTTTACCTGTTTGAGTGGTGTCAGGAACAAACCCTTTACAGAAAAAAAGTGTCAAGATATTTATTTTTTTGGCTGTCTGAATGTAACTGAATGGTCTTCACCAAGTGTGTCTTCTTTAGATCCATCCATATCCATTTTTAACTTTATGTGCTCTTACATTTACTACCAATTATCTAGCTGTACTTGGATGACATGAAATAATGAATTAAGTAGCATCCAGTGGGGTCTGCTGTGGTGTACCAGTCCATCACATAATATTTGTAGGAAACAAACTCAGAGCAATGCAGGACAGTCTTTAGGATGCTCATCTGTAGGAGAATAAACAGCAGAACAGCATGTCTTGTTACATGGGAAATGGGGGTGTGGCCATTATTTCAGCAATGAGCAGTGTTTCCTGATTGCTTAGAATGTAAAACACTACAATTACCTCTAAATCCCTATTAATGTAAAAATCTAATATCAAGTAAAAGTATCTTGCAACTGACTATATATTAAGTGCTTCTTTCCAACTTTTTACTATTTTACAATTACAATCACTCAAGTTGCTGCTCCTGGAGGAGGAAAACTAGTGTTGTGCTTAGTCTCCTCCCTCTCGTGGTCTCAGAATGCTCCTTCAGTCCTAGTTAGTTCTGCTGGGTGGAAGAGGTGTCCTCGGTACTTGTAATAAACAACTCAGTTCTTGTAATAAAGTCAGACACTCTGTTGTTTTATAAGGGTTTCTTTATTTGGCAGATGACCGCTGCTTAGAAGACTGAGTATCACGTGGTTACAGCTGAGTATTTATTACAGTTCCAGTAGGAGTGCCTAAGGTCAGTTCCACCCATTTCATCAAAGGGGTGTATAGCGGGAGGGGCTATGTTTATTGAAACCACCCCTTATGAAGTGGTGGTACTACCTTTTTGTGTTTGTGGATGAGATTGGAAACATAAGATTCTTGAGCTTTCATATGTAGCTGTACAAACAAATCTATTAATGAGTTTTCATGCCCACGCTTATAACCTTAGGATAACAAGTGTGAAAACATAACTGTAACATGTAAACAATCTTTATAAAATTATCTATTCAATAATGAGTCAGCCTTAATTTAGGCTGTTTGCAAGTTTTAGGAAATCAATCATACAAATTAAGATTGTACAGTCTGTCAACTAAATGCTGCAGCGCTTTCGAATTATCTTCTTCCGATCTGTCAAACCATTCCTGTGAAAACAGTAAAACCGATTTAATCAACAATTATCCTGTCATAACAAATATACAAAAATCCAAAAAAGGGGGCTTTCAGAGTATATTAGGATTGAACTGACAGAGGGAGCTAAAAGAGGAAATTGTTGATCCCTTTAAAAATGTACCGAAAAGGGCTTTCGGAGTGTTCCAAGGTTGACCAGCAGAGGGAGCAGGAAGAGGAGACTAGTTACTGTAATGGTTATTTTAGATTAGCATAGGTGGGAACAGGAGTGGGCACAGGATCAATTGGATCTGTATGACCTGAATATGAAGCTTTATAACTTGATATCACTAATTGCAAATGTGCTAGAATATACATTTGTCACATGGAAGGAAATGTGTTTGACTAACAAGAGCTTAAGACATCTGAAGATCAAGTGGAAGAAATGAGAATAGAATGAGATGGATTATACAATGACTACTCATTGCTATTTAGAAATAATTATGCTAACTGGATAGCAGAACCAGACTGCCCATTATAAATCAAGCATATACCAATAGAAAAAAGTCTGTCTGCTGAAGTACCCTTCAATGGCCAAAATGTCTGTTGGCATATGTTGGGGGGACAGTAAAATACCAGAAAAATCAGATATATTCTGCAATCTTAAGAAACAGAAACATTCCTTATTTTATTTGTATTCCTCTGTAGCCTCATGTAAAACAAACAAAAAAAATACCAAGAGAACAGAGATTCTATTTTCTCTGTTGCTTCTCCTGCACTATACTAATGTATTGAGCGCACATGCAGAGTACATCAGCCCACAAAAGACAACATGAAAGAAGACTGGTTATGTGAAGACATTATTTAAGAAAGGTAAGCAATTTCTTTCCTGAATAATGTCATTGCATAAAAGCAATAATCCACTCCTGTCTGTGAATATATCAGGATGTACACTTGTCTTTGTTTAATCACTCAGTCTTTGCCCACCACCAAGGTGTGTCTCACGCACCAGGTGTGGGTAAATCCTGATATACCCATGCACAGTTCTGGATTGTTGCTGAAATAACCTCCATGTAATAGGAGTGCCAGAGAGAACTGAGACAGATGATGTATGCTGTTTCACAGCGGAACAGCTCTTCACAACACTCAGTCTCAAGCGTTTTTACCCATTAATAATTGAAAGAGCTCACAAGACTTTGATGCCATAGGACTAGCACGAAGCCACCAAAATATCGCTCATCTTCATCTCTTTAACTGTGCAAGCACGGTGAAAATTTTACATTTTAAAACCTTCGTGATTATTGGCCAATAGGTGAAGTTCAAGAAAGTCTTGTTCTGTACCACCCTAGAAAAAGATACATCATTCAAAGAAGTGAGATCCTTTATACTCTTAAGAATCAGATTTCAACATATTTTAAATTCTTGGCTGTGCTACAAATTAGAATGTATAATAAAATCCACACATTTGCCACACTAGAAAAGGTGCATGGAATTATCTAAGAACAGCTACTAGACACCAGTGTGAAGAAGGAAAACATGAAGGAGAAACAAGCCATGAAATCTACTCAAGAGGAGGTTCACAGCCAGGTATTAATGGTTAGGGGCAGAAGAAGTTTTATCAGTCCAGGCAACTGGACTATAACTCTGCCAAACAGCTCTACAATTGAAAGTAAACTGCAGTTAAAAGAATCACAGGACTCTCCCCAAACAAAGAGACTCCCAAATAGACTGCCATGTGCTGCGGACATTTTTACCAACAACCAGTTCAAGCCTTCATCCAAGTCTGAGGATGATGAACAGATGGTGGCCACATTAGTAAATGGAGTGGGCAACAAGCTAAGAGCTGACAAGTCAGATGGCTGTGTAAACATTACTTCTAAGGGTGTTAAGAAATTCATGGGTAAACCTAAGAGTCAAATGAAAAGCAAGGACACAGCCTACAAAAAACAAGGGACTGAAAACTTGATCCTAGTTCATAGGTTCATAGGTGTTTACTAGGCTAACAGCCACAAGGGCCTTTTTAAGCCTAGCCATGCATCCCAAATCTCTGATGAGTTCTGATACCCTTGAAAAGTGTAAGCATGGGCCTTGGAGATGAAACAGTTACAGGTTACCTGTTTGCAATCAGAGCCATAGGTGCCAAACCAGGGATGAATTTCTGGTTTCCCATCTATTTGTTCAAGTTGCACTTGAATTGGATTAGGGAGGAACTCTGCTTCACATGGATGGGGAACCTGTTCCATAGATTGAGGTAGTCTATAGGATACATACCTATCTCTCCAACAGGTCCTATTTATATCACAGGCAAGGTTTAAGTCTTTAGAACAGGTAATTCTGGTACTGTTTGTTTAGTGGCTATGCAGGAGGTTCATCAATGTGGGGTCTGAAAATGCCCTGTATGCCAGGCATAGATATCTCCTCAAAAGCCTGTAGGAGACAGAATACAAGGATAGTGCCTTAAAGCAGTCTGCATAGGACATATTACTTATCCACTGTATTCTTTTAGTGAGGAACCTCTGTGGAGGTTCCAGTTGTTGGATATGCCTGGTTAGGTACATACCAAAGGGGGCATTGTACTCAATTATAAGTCTGATGAATGCCAAATACAGTGGAGCAATGAGTTCCTTGGACTTAGATGCTATACCTTTGCTTATAAGTTGCGCAACATAGAATGATTTCCTTACCACTTTAAACGCATGATGGTCAAAGGCTAGATTACTATCTATGTATGTCCATAAGTCCCTGACTATTGGGTCAACTCTAACGGGTGTGTTGTCAACATGATAGTTACCAGGGATGGATGACTTCCCAAAGGATGCTGTTATGCATTTCTTGGCATTTAATTTTAGTCCATGACCCTGACACCAGTATTTTGTCTGTGTCAGCCCCCTCCTGGAGAACATTTGTGTCAGTGTGAGATTCAATGACAGCTCCTAATTTGCAATTATCTGAAAATTTAGTCAGCCAGAGACCACTGACATTGGCCTTGACTTCTGAGAAGTAAATGCCAAAAAGGAGTAGTCCAAGGAAGGATCCCAGGCGGACTCCACTTGTGACTGGCCTCTTTGTAGAGGTGGATTCCCCAATTCTAACTTCTTGGGTCCTGTCTGTGAGCCAGTTGGCTATCCATTGGGTGACAGACAGGTTTGTACCTAACCTCTTGAGTTTGTCAACAATGCCTGAGTTGGGTATTGTGTCAAATGCCTTGGCCAGGTCAAGGTAGGCAGTGTGAACGATTTTGCCCTCATCCATTGCTTTGGTGACCTTTTCAAAGAAGTCCACCAGGTTGAGTAGGCATGATCTGCACTTTATAAAACCAATCTTAATGAATAAAGATGTTTTTTACTTTTTATTGAGTTTCGTACGGCATTGCAAGTATAGTAAAGTGGTGAGGACATTGATGCAGTACCTGCTCACAAAAGATTTCAGCACAGTTTTCACAGATTTTGTAGTTGCTCGGCAATGTCATTCACAAATCACAGAAAAGGACATTTTATCCAATTAAAGGTGTGTTTACAGTTTACTATGATACTACATGTTTTATTAAATGCTAGAGCTTAATACCCTAAAAAATGTAGAGTTATAAAACTATGATTGAATAAAATTAAAGCTAATATTGGTTACTTTCACAAGTGTAAAGATAATAGGAGATTTAATAGTATATTTAAAACTTTTTGTAAGGAAACTTACATTTGGAGCTTAAACGAGAATTCAAGATGTGTTCATTTCTATAAAAGACATTGAGATGGGAGTTTACTGATAAATATGCTGCTGATTGGGGCAGATTTGTTTAGCTTGAATTTAAAACACAAAAAGTGCCAATTAAAAATGCATGCATATATATATAAGGACATAAAAGGGGATGTTCCTGAGTAATTTACTAATTATTAATATTACTAGTACTGTGGAGCTGGCTGAACTAAAAACATGCTCCTCTGTATTGCTGATAACTTCAAGGTGATGAACTCAGGGACATAAGCATTCCCACATCAGGGTGTTGTATTAAATCTTAAGGAATAAGGCACTTTTCATGGAGACCCTGTGGTTGATTTCTGTGAGCTCTGGAATATTTATTAAACAAGTGACTGGAATGAAACAGGTGAGAGAGTAAACAGCTTTTTGCAGAGTATAAAGACAGTGTGAGTTTATGCTGGCATTTCTAGTACATAGTGGTAGGCAAAATAGTGGTCTTTTTGCATCAGTTAAATATTATACCACTAACATTCTGTACGTTTAAATGTTTACAACAGGGAATGTAAGATGCAGCAGCTTCTTTTTTCTTTTCTTTCTAGTTTAGTTTTTCCTTATTTAAGTTGCATGCGAATGTTTAGGTGTGTTTAGGTCCCCTAAATGACAGCCTCCGTACTTTTGTGTTTTCAGTTTGTTTTACATCATTGTAATGGCATTGCAGCTATTTGTTTTTTTTCCCCCTCAGGACAGTGAGCCTTTCTGCGAATTTGCTGTCTTTGACAATCATGACAAGTTAATATTCAGGATAATGTTATTCTGTTCTCCTCAGAGGAAGTGATAATGGTGATCAATGTTATAATTTAAGAGATAAGTTTTTAGCTTTTGCGGTACATTGCAACTAATTATGTGTGGTGAGTAAAATGCTTTCTAAAGTGTCTCAGAGTGATAAATGAAAAACTAACAATTAAAACACCCTTTTAAAGACTGCTTTTATTCTAAGGTTTAAAAATAAATGTTTAATTAGAATGCTAATACACAGTCACCTATTTATGTTGCAACTGAGTGATCCTTAAAGAATAATTTAAACTCAACCAGATGTACTATACAGGGCACACTTATATTTGAGTTCACTTGGGAACATGTTTTCTGGAAATGGGAAGCTGAAAAGAGTAACATTCTGTGTTATCAATGTTATTGTTTGCCTGTGCTAACTCTGCAAAGAAAATCTATAGAGATATTAAATATTAACTCATACATGAACTTTAAATTGTATTATCTAGCTGTCATAGGAAAGCACACATTCAATGGACTTATTTTTATTGACATCAATTAATGTTTTATTCATTGCAAGCTCTTGCAATATCCACAGTTTTAATAATTTAGTAAGACCTGAATCTATTCCAAGTACAATAAGACAGCCTATTACGGAGCATGCCTCTTAGAAGATGACATCAAATTAATAGATACATAGATTCATAGATTGTTACTAGGCTAACAATTTGGGGGGGGGGGGTTCTGAATCTAGCCAAGTTTTCCCAAAAGAATAATGACATCCTGTATCCAAACAGACCATTAAGGGCCAGGCATTTATAAGCTACCTCTGTCCATAAGGGACATGTGTGCCAGGTCTGGTGAAAATTTCCTATTTCAAATCCCTTGGTTTAGGTTGCACTTAAATTGGGTAATAGACATGCTCAGCTTCACAAAGATTGGAAATGTAGTCCATAGGAGGGGCAGTTTATTGGACACATATCTGTCTTTCCAGCATGTTCTGTTTAAGTCACAGAAAAAATTCAGGTCCTTAGACCTTGTATTCCTGTTACTGTTTGAATTATGACTATACAGGACATTCATAAGTGTGGGGCTTGTAGATGCCTTATAAACCAGGCATAGATCACCCCTCAACAATCTATTGGAGAATGAGTAGAAGGAAAGGCTTTTAAGGCAGGCTTGCTATGCCTTGTATTCATTTTGTAAGAAATTTCTAAGGTCACTTTATCTGCTACATATGCCTGGTCAGGTGCATACTGAAGGGAGCATATTACTCTATGAATGGCCTGATTAGGACAGAGTACAGTAGGATAATGACCTCTATGGATCTAGATGCCTTGCCCTTACTTATAAGTTATGCAGGATAAAAGGATTTTGTATTCACTCTGGCCATGTGGTGGTTGCAGGTTAGGCTATTGTCTATGTGAATATCCAGATCCCTGACTACAGGGTGTGCATTGTTGCAGCTTTATATTGCAGACAGCTGTAGAAAGCTTTGTGGTTGCCCTAACCTTGAGAAGCTATTTTTTTATTCAGATTCAGCCTTTGAAGTATTAATTAACCTTCTTAGCTGCCTGTTTAGATTGGTTGGGGACATTTAGTATGTTGGGCTTTGTTCCTCCTATGCTTGGCCAAGCTTTATTTTTCTTTTTTGTATAAGTGATTGATAGTGTGACACCACTAAGGTAGATTTTCTTTTGAGTTTGTCTTATTCTTAATACAAGTGGGTATGGCTCACTCTATACATCTATTAATATGCCTGTACATAGATTTTGTAAATAACTCAGCATATGGTATGGTGTTTACAGGGTTTGGGGGTGCTTAGAAATTAGGCAAGGTGTCACTTAGTAGAGAAAGGTTAGCCTTGGAATAGTTCCTAAAGTTTTTTGGGTCGCTGGGTCACTGGATTAAATTTTTATTTCCAGAAATATTGCCTTATGGTCAGATCCGATGAGGAAGAACATTACAACATATGAGGAACACTGCTCCCTCATATCTGTGAGTACAAGGTCAAGGATGTCTGTATCTCTGGTAGGAGAATGAACCAACTGTTCCAGGATGTTGGTATTAATGAAGTTTAGGAATATCTGGAATTCTGCATTAGAAATGGTATAGGATTTTCAATCCATAGAGGGCTAAATGAAATCCCCAGTGAAGATCGTAGCTGACTGAACAGAGAAGGACTCTAGTACATTGAGATAGATAGTATGGGTTTCCTGGGACAAGGAAGGGGACCTATAGATATTAAAGATATGGTACAAGACCCTGTTTATGATAAGTTGTACATGTATGAATTCCAGTGGGTCATATACTTTAACTAGTCTGAATGTGAGGTTATTTTTAATATAAACTGAGACTCCTACACCTTTAGTTTCCTCCTGTGCAGTAGCTGATCTAAAGGTATGAAAGGCATTATAACCTTGCACTGCTGGGGTACTCTCCATGACTTTAAATCATGTCTCCATTTCTGCACATATGCCTACACTGTTCAGTGAGAGGAAGGCTTACAGGGAGTAGAGTTTCTTGTTAAGACTTCTAGCATTGAGCAGTACCACCTTATGATATTCTTTTGTAGATTCAGTTACATCTGCAGGGCTATCAGTTTGGCATCACCTATAAAAGACACTGAGGGGGGTAGAAAAGGTCTTCACCATTATCTTAAAGCATAAAGGGGACACATGAAAACCATCCCTGACAAAAGCAGTGTGGTCTGTCAACTATGTCCTCCCAGGCCATCAAATATTGTACCCCCCTTGGATTGCCACCAGAAGCTAAGCCAATTGCTAAAACCAATCATTTCCTGTTGGTAAAGTGGCATCATCCTTGGAGAAGGTAGTATGCTGCTTAGTGCTTGGCTCATACATGGCTGTGATACATAATCAGTGAACTTCATCCTGTCTCGCTTCACATAGTCAAGGGAGGTATGTCTCAATTCATTAACACTCACATGGACTATGACAATGGCATACTAGTACCAGTGATTCAGTGACCTGAGTGCCTGTGTGACTTGACAGAGCCTAGTCTCAGAAAGGCAGCTAACTGTGACTCTCTTCTTACTCAGTCTGGTGAGGGGGACATCGGTGCACCTCACTATAGAATCACCAATGACCAGGAAATTTGGCTTTGTGCTGGTTTGCCTTAAGGGCTTATTAATAGAGGCATTAGATACCGTGTTACTATGCATAGCTGTGGGTGATGTTTTAACAAAGTGTTTACACGATGGCTGGGGACCCATTTTTTGATTGTGATGTGCAGGAGGTCTTAGTGTTTTAAGAAGGTTACCTGTAAGTGCCTCAGCATAATTAGTTTTATGTGTAGGATCTTTATCTTGTGCAGCTGGCATGGTGCAAGTGTCACTGACAACTTCTGTAGAATAAGTTTTGCTTGTATGAATGAGTTTTGTCTCTAGCATTAAAGTGAACTTTCACTTCTTACATACTTTATCTATTTTATTAAGAATAAGTGGGTTGTCAGTGTACATGAGGCAATTGCTACAATGCCTCAGAATTCTCATCTCAACCAGACTAGCCTCAGAGAGGCAGGAAGTGCATATCCATGGCTACTGATCTGCTAGGGAGGAGTGAGGGAATTTTAAATATTGAATAGATCAACAACGCAGGGAACTTGATGAGCAATGCTCAGCTATGCACAAACTAGATGCTCTAGTAGTTAAAAAATCCATCTAGACAGTAAAAGTATTTTAAAGGGAAGTTCCACTGCGAGAGATCAGTATTCATACAGATTACAAGGGGGGAATAAGCTGCAAGATGTTGGCATCTATAGAGATCACTGCTAGGTGCTGCTGTACAAAGAACAGTTGTTCTAGCTAAAGACTGTAAAAAAGGTAAAAAAATACAGATATTCAACACAGAAGTAATGAATTAATGTAGCAGTGACAAAAACAATGCGAAAAACAAGTGATGATACAGGGGATATGGCAATGTAAGTTTTTGCTTGCTCTTAGATTATGTGCCAAATGTTGTGCAACTGTGATGTTTACATCACAGGCATAAACAAGGCCTTGTGGCCAATCAAAAATGCCACAATCTTCTTTCCTTTACACAATCCTGGACCAGAAAAAGGCTCAGTCCCCTTCTACCTTCACTAAATTGGAACTAAAAAGACAAGGAATAGTCAAAAGTACAGAATATTCAACACAGCAACAATCAATTAATGCAGCTGTGACAAAACCAATGTGAAAACCAAGTAATGAACTAGCGGATATTGTAATATGTCTTAGGTTTTGTAAAGTTTAGCAGAAACCATACCTTTCAACTGTCCCCAATTTTCAGGGATGTCCCTGATTTTGACTCAAATTTTAGTTTTTTTCCCTGTTAATCTGTCTTAAAACTGATGACTGTTGGAGAAAAAGTGGTGAATTGCATTTAATAAATAGTGATAGTAATTAGAGTTATAGACTTCTATTAGTTCAGAAAATGTATACTAATTCACATACTCTTATTTTGTCAATGTCTTATTCTGTCAATGTCTCAAGTTAATACTGTTAATATTTTACAAGTGCCCATGATTATTTCTGGATTTGTCCCTGATTTTGTTGAGATGTGTCACTGATTGGTTGTGAGCTATAGCAAAAACCAGCAACACTCTTCTTCTCATGTAGTGTGGTTGCCAAACCTCAACACCCTGGAGCTCGCAGGTTATGAGCCAAGCATTATGAAATTAAGACACTTAAATAGCAGTGGAGATTTGATTAAACGCACACACACACACATACACACACACATACACACACACACACACACACACACACACACACACACACACACACACACACACACACACACAAGGCCCTGTGGCCAATCAAAAAACAACACACTCTTCTTTTCTTTACACAATCGCAGGCCAGAAAATGACTTAGGTCCCCTCTACTCTTACTAAAGTAGAACAAATGCAGTTCTAACCAAAGACTGTAAAAACAGTAAAAACATGCAGATATTCAGTTTAGAAACACCAAATTAATGCAGCGAAAAACAAGTGCCAAAAAAGTGGATATGGTAATGTAAGTCTTAGCTTTTATCATATTTATCATAAACCAGTAACATTTTTCTTCTTATGTAGCTTGGCTGCCAAATGTCACCAGACACTTCAGGCATACAGATTCAAATTTTAAACAAGCTAGCCCTTTAGCTAATCAAATAAAGGCAAAATAAGACTAAAACTAGCAATTCCCAGCAAAGAAGGTGGTAGGCTATCCTTTCCTGCCACAACAGTGTAGACTACAAACCTTCTTAATGTAAAATAACTAGTTTGTAGTCCAAGTGCCTAAAACAGAACAAAGACACTTTTAGAATAACATACACATAAGCTTCCAACCAGAAATTCACAACTCATAAGGGAGTAAGATACCTCTCCTGCCAGAAGAGTGTAGACCACAGACCTTCCTAATGTAAGATGACTAGTTTGGAGTCTACATTCTTAAATCAGAACTAAATAATTTTGAATAAGAGTTACAACATAATCAAGCTACTAACAAGCAGTAATACATGCACCATATTAAATGCAATTGAACACTTCAAGAATGTGCAGCAAGAAGCTAAATAATGTAGGAATAAGCACAAAGACAGTAAAAGCAGCTGAATAAAATGCAATTTTTATTTAGTAAATTTCTCAATGCTTATTAGAATGAGCTGATGAGATGTTAAAATACTTCAGCATATTTATGTAAACAGTAGATGGATGGATGGATGGATGGATGGATGGATGGATGGATGGATGGATGGAGATGGATTTCACAAGCTGACTGTGACTAAAGGCCCACTAGTACAGGGAAACAGAGAGCACTAAGATGAGTTTCTTAGAGCTAATCAATATGCATATGATTCTTATCAATTCTTCTCCACCTTTGTAACGCAGTACCTTACCTGCTTACCTATTATTGCATTTTCATTGCTATGGCTTATAGTTTAGCATTTGTTCCTGGTGTATAGTTAGCATTATCCTCTAGGATTGACTAACGTATTTGATAAATAAATGAATGAATAAATAAATAAATAAATTAGTTAATTAATTAAGCAAGTAAGTAAACATTGACTATGTGTTTCTGCTTTTAAAAATGTGCAAAATTACTTAGACATCACAGAAGACTGGATCCCATTAGCTTTTTTGGTCCATTTTTAACACTTGTTGTCATTGATATTATGTGTATGTATGACAACAATCCAGAACTCATTTGTGCATCAGACTCAACTGAGCTCTTTAATGTACAAACATGGATATTTCTTACAAGAAAGAGTTTGTTGACTATGACACTTACTTCTATACTCCACCAAGCTTTCTGTAGCTGCTCCATGCATAACTTTACCTCACCTTTCTGCCTTCTAACTCATTCTGCCTTAAACCCATTTAAAGGCCCACATTGTACTAAAATCATAATGGAGAATTGTAAAAAGGGGAAGAATCTAAGCATGTCATGGATTGATTACAAAAAAACATTTGATAGTATCCCACATTCATGGATAAAAGAGGGTTTAAAATGTATAAGGTATACCCTACACTGATCAGCTGCATTATGGTGACCATGAAACAGTGGCAGACCACTTTGCAGTTAAGCCATGATCAAAGGCAAATTATTATTCCAGGGATAAAAATTCAAAGGGGGATATCCAACAGTGACTCCCTGTTACCACTGTGATTCTATCTTGCCCTTAACCCTTTAAGCAGTCTACTTAGATTAGGCCGTGGCTATAATTTGGCTCCTAGAAAACAACAAAGTGTAAAGACCTCACATATTCTCTTTGTTGATTATTTAAAACTGTGTATCTCATCAGATGAGGAACTGAAAGCATAACTGCAAGTAGCCAAAACTTTTTCACATGATATAAGAATGTTATTTGGTCTTGATAAATTTGCAAAAGCAACATTTAAAGCAGGAAAACTGCAGCACCAAGAAAACATCAATTTGGGACAAAAATATGATATATAAGATCTTGAGCAAGAGAGAGTGTATAAATATTTGTGAACTGATGAAGGATCAACAGTAAAACTTGAACAATGCAAATAAAACTTAACAGCGAATATTTTAGAAGACTTAAATTAATCATGAAAACAGTGTTGACACCTAGGAACAAAATTCAACCTACAAACCAATTTGCTGTTCTTGTCCTAACTTAAAGTTTTGGAATGATTGACTGGCCTCAAAATGTGTTGGACAGATTACACAGAAAAACAAGAAGGATATTTCATGCTCACCAAATGATTTACAAAAATAAGTGCATGTTAAGATTATATATTCCCCATTCCAAAGGTGGTATGGTCCTCCTTGAAACTGATTACATGTATAGATCTGCAACTGTACATACATACATGCAAATATGTCAAGCAAAGACATTAAAACCCCTTCTAGCGTGCCAATATACCATGACACTTATTCCCATAATAAGTGTCCAGGCTGTTATTAAAAATATTTAAACTAGTACTTCCTTTATAATGTAATTTGGTAGTCTATTCCTTGCATCAGCTACTCTGTCAGAAAACCAGTTAGTACACTTCTCATTCCTATAGAATCTTCTACATAAGTTGTCTGATGATTCTCTAGTACTTTCTGATAACCCCAAACATTCCTAGAGGTAGTTGTCTCTAAATGCCCTATATACTTGAATAAGATCTCCTCTTAGATATCTATAAGAGACACTGTACAAGTTCAGATATTTTAGTCTTTCATAATAACTTAAATTTTCACATCCATGGATGCTCTTGGTATATTTCCACTGTACTCTTTCCAGTTTACTCATGCTTGTTTTCTTATAGGGTTTCCGTATTGTTATTCCATACTCAAGGCTGGGTCTAATATAATCAACAAACAATGACTTCATCACTTTTGATTTCCTAGACTTTATAATTTTTTTATACAACCTATAGTTCTACAACTATAATTAACCAATTGGTTGATATGACTAGAAAAATTCATAGCTGAATCTACACATATACTGAGGTCCTTAAATGAGTCTACAGTTTCAATCGCTGTGTGCTGTATTAAATATTCACCTTTCAGTTTATGCTCCCAAATCTCATATGTTTAGTTTTTGATGTATTTATCATCATACTATTCTCCTGTGCCCAAATGGTCAATTTATTCAAGTTATTTTGCAGACATGCCTTATCTGTAACACAAGTAATCAGTTTACCCAGTTTTAGGTCATTTGCATATAGACAGTAGAACTCCTCAGATGAAAAAGGTAGGTCTAAAAGATACAATCTGAACAAGTAAAGGCCTAGGACAGAGCCTTGTGGAACACCCTGACTGTAACAAAGGATTTGACCTATCCAGTTGCCGCATGATACTTGCTATGTCCTATTTGTAAGCCATGCAGCTATCCATCTTATCAAGAGTACATCAATATCTAGTTGTACTAATTTATTGATTAGTGTTTTGTGTATGACCATGTCAAATGTTGAAGCTAAATCTATATAAATTACATCACAGCACAATTTTTCATTCATGGCTGTTATTATATTGTTATGGAACATCATGTTACAGGTGGTAATAGATCTATTTTCAACAGATGCATGCTGATATATGGCTTCAAGTCCAAGCCTATCCAGTTCTGACAATAACATATCCAATATTACCTTTTCCATTATTTTTCAATAGCACAAAAGTAGACTTAAGGGCCTATATGACTCTGGGTTTACCCTACTGCCCTTTTCCTTGAAGACAGGTTTAATAAGCGCATGTCTCCAGTCTTGAGAAATCTCCCTATATTTATATGACCTAGTGAATAATAGATATGATGGTACTGTACGTTCTTGCTGAAGTGTTGTCAGGGCATTATTACTAATTTCTTCTCGACCCCATGCTTTGTTTGGCTCCAGTTTTCTCAGTTGTTTTTCAATATAATTGTGACACCTGTGCACTGGCCCAGTAATCAAGGAGCCTCAATCCTCACCACTAAAACCAGTGAGGGGCATGCACATTGGGAAGGATCACAAGTACACACACAGTAAAGTACAATTTCCCTTAAGAGCACACAGAGATCACAGTCAGTCTGGGTCTGGTTTCTGCCTTTCTCTCCAGATCCCCAGTAAGACTCCCCACTGGCACAGCTATAGGGTTCAGATCTCAGCTGAGTAGTTAAGCCAAAACCTCCAGTATCCTCTTTATCCAACCAGTGATTCATGTCCCCACCCAAGAAGATCACACACACACACACACACACACACACACACACACACACACACACACACACACACACACACACACACACACACACACTTTGAGATTTGGTTTATATACAAACACACAGACACTCCTGGGGAAGGCTGGCACAGGTTCTCCAGCAATGTCCCCTCCTGCTAGGCTATAGGGTAGTAATCACTGCCACCAACTACTCTTATCAGCTACTAATAAGGCCCTTCCAAAAGGGTGACCAATATCACTGTGTAATATTACTGTTATCCAAATAGTAAGTGTGACCCAGGGCTAAAGCTACTGGACTGGCTTGGACAGCATCACCAAATACATGCAATGTACTCTAAGAGCTTAAATTAACTTTACACAAAACAGCCACAGTTGAAAGGTTTAAAAATATTTATTAATAAATAATGCAAACACAAGACAATACTTATTACTTCAACACAATGATATTACAGAGTTCAGAAATCACAGGAAAATGCTTTAAAATAATACTGTAGAATAGTCTGACATAAATATAGAAAACAGCTAGACTAATCTGGCTAAACTTCTGTCTAACTCTAAGAAAAATACTAAGATCTAAGATTCTACTTACAGAGCAAAGGCAGAGTGCTGGTGAGTTGATGTTTTCAGGTTCAGGCAAAATCCAAAATGCTTAATTCTCTCTCTCGGAGAAAGTCTTAAATTTATAGCATAGTACTGCTGAGTTATTTCACATTATATCATTCTTGCCACTTCTCTGGTTCCCAAGCTAATAGAAACTCAAAATTTACATTTCTTAGTCAGCTGCACCTGGCCAAGAAGCCAGAGCAATAGGTTCATAGGTTCATACTAGGCTATCTGCCCTAGGGCATTTATAAGCCTAGCCAGAGTGTGTTTGGTTTTCGCCACCAATTTTAAATGAATTTTGCTATGCATTTTTTCGAGGTTAGTATACTGTGCCTCGGTCTAACAGTGACACAGAAGTGATACCCGGGGTAAGCCTACTATCACCCATCCAGTCATCAAGATTCCTCTTGAACAGAGTCAATGAGGGACTCTGCCTAACCTGGACTGGGATTTTATTCCAGAGTGAAGGGAGCCTCTGGGTTATGAATCTGTCCCTCCAGCATGTCCTATTTATTTCAGTGCTGAGGTTCAAGTCTCTCAAGCACGTAGCTCGATGTGATTTGGATTTTCTGAGGTGCAGCATGTCCATTAATTCTGGGTTGGACATGGCCTTATACATCAGGCACCAATCGCCTCTGAGCAGGCGGTATGCCACTGAGTAGAGCTGGAGTTTCTTTAACCAGGCAGCATATGGCATCTGTTTGTGCCCTTTGATCCTCTTGGTGAGGTACTTTTGGGGTCTTTCCAGTTGCTGCAGGTGTCTGGTAAGGTACATCCCAAAAGGGGCATTGTACTCAATTATGGGCCTGATGAGGGATGAGTAAAGAGGCACGATGACCTCCCCTGATCTAGATGTGAATCCCTTCATGATTAGGTGGGCTATATAAAATGTTTTTCTAACCACTTTGGCCACGTGGTTGTCAAATGAGAGATTGCTATCAACTTGGGTCCCCAGGTCCCTAATTACCTCTTCCGTACTTAATGGATTACCACCTGTGTGGTAATTTGTGGGCACTTTGTTTTTGCCAAAGGGGATGACTATACACTTTTTGGTGTTTAGCTTGAGGCCATGGCTCTGGCACCAGTTGTCTGTTTCTATGAGGCCCTTTTGTAGGATGCTTGTGTCAGCTGGAGAGTCGATTATGGTGCCCAGTTTGCAGTCATCTGCGAACTTGGTCAGCCACAGTCCTTCCGTGTTAGCCTGTACCTCCAAGAAATATATACCGAGCAAGAGAGGTCTCAGGACTGAGCCTTGTGGGACGCCACTTGTAACTGGTTTGGAGTCTGACATGGCTCCAGCAATTCTAACCATGTGGGTTCTATCCTTGAGCCAGTTTGCAACCCATCTAGTGACATAGGGGTTTATATTTAAGCTGGTGAGCTTATCTATAATGCCTGAGTGGGGTATTGTATCGAAGGCTTTTGCAAGGTCCAGGTAGGCTGTGTGGACCACCTTCCCCTCGTCAATGGCCTTGGTGACAGTTTCAAAGAAATCAACCAGGTTTAAGAGGCAGGATCTGCCCTTAACAAAGCTGAACTGGGTAGGATCCAGTGTCTGTAGGTCCCCAATATCTTTATTTATGAGCTCCATGATGATCCTTTCCATAGCTTTGCAGACCAAGCTAGTCAGGCTTATGGGGCGATAGTTTCCAGGATCCGTTGAGGTACCACCATTGTGGAGAGGGACCACTGTTGCTGTACGCTGCACTTTGGGTACATATCCTGTAGTAAGGCTGAGATTGAACAGTAGTTTTATGTTTGGGTTTAGTTCTTCTTGGAGTTCATGTAGGACACAGCCCAGGACACCGTCTGGTCCCATTGATGCTGTGTTTTTTTCTTTGGAGAGGGCGGCTCTTACCTGAGCATCTGAGATGTCGGGGGGGCAGCACTCTGCTGGTATAGATATTTGCCCTTTTGGTGGGGAAGGGGGGGAGAAGTTTGCGCTGAACCTGTCAGCTAGGATGTTGGCAATGTCTGTGGGTTCGGTGTATTTTTAGTCATTTTGGACTAATTCTGAGCATATCTAGGAATTCCCACCCAGGTTCCTAACATAACTAAAGAAAGCCTTGTGATTATCCTTAGTGTCCTGTGCAATTTTTCTCTCGAAGCTGGCCTTAGACGATTTTATGAGTGCCCGTAGTTTTTTGCTAATACTTATCAGTGATGCCTTCCCTTTTTGGGATTTTGCTCTATCATGTAGTAGCTTCCTCCTTCTATTGTATAGTTTGTTTATGGCTGGGGTCCACCAGACAGGGCGCCTAACTTTGGAGGATTGGGTCTTGGTTTTATTTGGGATTGCATGATCCATGCATTCCTGAAGGTGTTCATAGAATGCATTTATAAAGCATTCTGCGGTCTGGGCCATATTTTCCACAGGCCCGGGGGCTTTGAAGGATTCCACCTCGGTTTTGAGGAGTGTCAAATTTGCTTTAGAGATGTTTTTCACTGTGGTTTTCTGGGCAGGGGCTGGGGTCGGGATGTGAATATCTAGTGAGATTAGTTTATGGTCTGATCTTACCAGTGAGGGATACACTTCTGGTCTGGAGCATAGAGTCCCCATGTTAGTGATGATCAGGTCCAGTATGTTTTCCCCTCTTGTGGGAGTGCTAACAAGTTGTTCCATAGCATTTGAGTTTATAATTTCTAGGAACCTTCAGGCTAGAGTGTTGGAGCTAGAGTAATGCTCCCAATCTATGTTAGGGTAGTTGAAGTTGCCCAATATAATGGTGTTTGGAGAGACCTTCATCCAGTGTTCTCAGGAAGGCTGAGTGGGGTTCCTGGGTTTGGGAGGGTGGTCTGTAGCAAGCTATAAACTGGAATGCAGTTTTTCCCACTGTTAGTTGCACATGGATAGTCTCTGATGCTTTGTGCTGTGCCACCAACCTGGAGGTGTGGGTATCTTTGATGAATATTAATACTCCCCCTCCTTTTGTGGTTCGGTCCAAGTTTTGGGGCCGAAAAACATGGTATGAGGTATAACCTGGTAGTGCTGGGGTGCTCTCAGGAGCCTTGAACCAGGTTTCTGTTACTGCACAGATATCGATGTTCTCCATGCTAAGGAGAGTTTTGAGTGCGTGCATCTTGAGGTTTAGACTTCTGGCGTTGAGTAGCATTACTCTTAGTTTCTTATCCCTTGTGATACCTATGGAGGTGGGTTTGTCTTTTGAGCCTTGCCTAAAAAGGCACTATGGGGGTGGCAAGAGCCTTTGCCAATATCCAAAAGCCCAGGGGTGACAGGTGCAAGCCGTCCCTAGCAAAACATTGTCGCTTGTCGAGCATGTCATCCCAGGCAGACAGGCATTGGATACCCTTTGAATGACACCAATACTTAAGCCAGTTGTTGAAATTGATCATCTTGTCTTCATATTGTGGCATCATTCTTGGTGAGGGTAAGATGCTAGTCAAGGTCAGGGTCATACCGGCCTGGGCTACATGCTCAGAGAGCTCCTCTATGTCTCTTTTCATGCACTCCAGGGAGGTATGTCTCAGGTCATTCACACCAGCATGGACAATGACTGAGTCATATTTGTACTTGCCTTGGAGTGACCTGAGTGCTTGTGTTATGTGGTGGATCTTAGCGCCCGACAGGCAGCTCACCGTGACCTTCTCCTTGTTCAGCCTGGTGAGCGGGACGTCAGTGTGCCTGACGATAGAGTCACCTATTACAAGTGTATCAGGTGTGTTGTTTAGCCTTAAGGGCTGTAACTGTTCGGCACACTGGCTTTGTGAGCTATGTGTTGCATGTGTTTTGTTTTGGGGTAGCAGTTGCTTGGGTGTCTGCTTTGGAGGTCTCTGCTGCTTAGGCAGATTTTTATTTAGAGCCTCCGAGTATGTTTTTGTGTGTTTATGTGTTTGGTTTGCTGTCGTTGTAGGTCTATGTGAGACTGGAATTGTAGTGAGTGTGGTTTCCTTTTCCTCCTGACTGGTTACGCCAGTACTGAGTTGAGAGAGCTTAGCCTCCAGTTTGGCTATATGGTTGCATCTCTCACATGTTTTGGAATTTGTTGGGAGGAGAGGGTTGTCTGTGTACATGAGGCAGTTGTAACATTGCCTCAAGATTCCCAGATTCACAAGCTGGACCAGAGAGGAGATTGGCAACTGACCTTTGGACATGCTAGAATAGTATTGGGAATTCCTTTATATTTGAAAAAAAGGGCCAATGGGGAACAAAGTACTCAAGGGAAGTTTGTGAGGGTGTAGTGCTTTTAATTTTTTAGTGCTGACTTATATAATTGCTTTAGTGAGCAAGTGCCAGGCTTTAGAGTGGGAATAGGGTGTTTATTATGAGAACTAGATCAGTTCTAAGGGAAAAAGTGAAGAGCAGACTTTGTGAAGCTGAGAATGGTTTAAACCCAATTAAGCGGCGCTGCCCGATGCTGTGCTATGCGCAAAATCGCGCAAAGCAGCGCTAAAGCGGGTTTTATAAAGGGAACTTGGAAGAGCTAGAAATTGGCCCAAAATGGCCAATATACTACCAGATTCTTGTGCTGTGAACACTCCTCCAGGGATAGATAAGCTGCTCCAAGCTCCCCACTGCCACTGGTCAGCAAAGAAGCCTCCCTTTATCCAAGAAAGGAAATGGGCACACAGGAACTTTCCAAAAGTCCAGAATACAGCAAAGCCTGTATTTGGACTACTCTAGGTCAGGAAAGACGGGAAACAAGGACATTTTTTTTATTTTTTGCAACAAACAGCAGGAAAATGCAATAAATATGTAACACAGGCTAGCGCTCTTGAGTGTGTAGCCTCAACAGGTAAATGCAACAAACAAGACAAACTTTAAAAGTGCAGGCACAAAAACAACTTTAAACAGTTTAAAACAGTTCAAGAAGCAGAAATACTTGCAGTTTAGCTAGATCGGACAGTCGCCCCGGTAGTAGCAGGAAAAAAACACTTTTATCAGGTTAGCAGTCACTCTTTTAGCCTCTCTGCTGCTAGCACCACTCTGCAGGACCATGAGGAGCTTGGCTGAGTATTAACAAGCGCACAAACCATGCCAAAGCGGGTTTTATACAGGGGGACGTGAAAGAGCTAGAAACTGGCCTAAAACAGCCAATAGACTACAAGATTCTTGTGCTGGCAACACTCCTCCAGGGATAGATAGGCTGCTCTAAGCTCCCCACTACCACTGGTGAACAAAGAAGCCTGCCTTTATCCAAGAAAGGAAATGGGCAACACAGGAACTTTCCAAAAGTCCAGAATACAGCAAAGCCTATATTTGGACTACTCTAGGTCAGGAAAGATGGGAAACAAGGATAATTTTTGTTTTCTTTTTTGCAACAAACAGCAGAAAAATGCAATAAATATGTAACACAGGCTAGCGCACTTGAGTGTGTAGCCTCAACAAGTAAATGCAACAAACAGGACAAACTTTAAATTACAAGTGCAAGAGCGAGCTAAAACTGGCTTTAAAGCAGGGGGTTAGAAAGAGATAGGAAATGGCCCAAAACGGCCAATAAGCTACAGGTCACTGGGCTGGAACCATTCCTTAAGGGACAGATAGGCTGCTCAGAGCTCCCCACTCTCACTGGTGAACAAAGAAGCTTCCTCCTATCCAAATAAGGATATGGGCAACACAGGAACTATGACACAGCCCAGAGATCAGCAATACCTGAAGACTGGACTATTCTAGTTCAGTAAAGGTGGGAAACAAGGATTTTTTTTTTTACAAAGTAGCAGAAATTAGGTACAGAAACACAGTAAATGCTTTAATTCGGCTAGCGCACTTGAGTGTGTAGCCTGCCAGTTAAACTAAGCAAAAACAAACTTTAAAAGTGCAAAAAAACTCAGAAATACAGGCAGGAATGCAATAAAACAACTTTGCAGAGCTTATTTAGTTAAAGAAACAGAGAAGTCTATATATACAGAAAAGCAGCTAAACACACAAACACTTCAGATGCAGTGCAACCTAGAGCACTTGAGTTGTAGCAATATTAAGGCAATTACAGTTATAATAAATGCTCTGAAATATACTGTATATTTTCAAAATGTTTGAGAAGCCCATTCAGAACACAAGGAGGTTCAGGCAAAAAAATATATATGTATTTATTTATTTATTTTGAAAGGGAAAAAGGAGAAACAGAAGGCCTTATCAAGTGTTCTCTCTTCACTAGGTAGAATGAGCTAATGACACTAAACTGGGAGGAGTGTCACAGATCAGATTTACAGTAGGGGCGGGCAACTGTAAAGCCACCAAGTATAAGAGCAACACACCAACTGGGCAGGAGGGTGGGAACAAACAGATAAAGATTTGTAAAGATACAGAATGCTTTTAACTGCAGACAAATCAGTTATTTGTGCAGATTAGAGAAAGCCACAATCAGATAAAGATTTGTAAAGATACAGAATGCTTTTAACTACAGACAAATCGGTTACTTGTGCAGATTAGAGAAAGCCACAATCCGATAAAAATGTGTAAAGATACAGAATACTTTTAACTGCAGACAAATCAGTTACTTGTGCAGATTAGTTAATAGCAATAAAATACACTCGAAGACAGAAAAGCAGACAATAAAAGTGCTATATATAAATTGTTAAAAACAATAATCTGTATAAATAATCGAAAAAAAACAGTATACTTATACAGATAAAGATTTGTAAAGATACAGAATGCTTTTAACTGCAGACAAATCAGTTACTTGTGCAGATTAGAGAAAGCCACAATCAGATAAAAATGTGTAAAGATACAAAATACTTTTAACTGCAGACAAATCAGTTACTTGTGCAGATTAGTTAATAGCAATAAAATACACTCGAAGACTAAAAAGCAGACAATAAAAGTGCTATATATAAATTGTTAAAAACAATAATCTGCATAAATAATCGAAAAAAAACAGGATACTTATACAGATAAAGATTTGTAAAGATACAGAATGCTTTTAACTGCAGACAAATCAGTTACTTGTGCAGATAAGAGAAAGCCACAATCAGATAAAGATTTGTAAAGATACAGAATGCTTTTAACTGCAAACAAATCAGTTACTTGTGCAGATTAGTTAATAGCAATAAAATACACTTGAAGACTAAAAAGCAGACAATAAAAGTGCTATATATAAATTGTTAAAAACAATAATCTGTATAAATAATCGAAAAAAAACAGGATACTTATATATCTCAGCTAACAGCTGCGGTCAACAAATCTTATCCACTCTGCTCAGTGTGTATAGACAGAAACCCTATCAAAGTTAGGGCTTAAATACCAGAAGAACAACTTTTTTTTACAAGAACACAAAAGAACCAGCCCCCACTCAGCAGACTATTAACACAATATAGCCAAGTTAAAGAGAGGCTTCAGTTAGAAACAATAGCCTACAGCCAGTAGCACTAGAGAAAGCCACAATCAGATAAAGATTTGTAAAGATACAGAATGCTTTTAACTGCAGACAAACCAGTTACTTGTGCAGATTAGTTAATAGCAATAAAATACACTCAAAGACTAAAAAGCAGACAATAAAAGTGCTATATAAAGAATCAGCCCTGCCAAGTCTCAAACCCATGGCCTTGCACACAACAGACACAGCAATGTACCACTACCCTAAGAGCTGAAGACATTACACATGTAAAACCTTTGTCACTATCTCTTAAATCAAGACAATAGAAATAATTTCCTGGCCCAGACATCCTGTCTCAGAGGTTGAGATCAAACAGTCATACAATGCTTGACTTATCAGCTTTCTTCCAGCAGAGTGCACTGTGGTTACATTTTTGAAGCTCAGTACAATATATAGTTTAATCATAACATATAGTTCTCTTTACATTTATAAACCAAGCCTGTGGATTATATTAATATTTACAAAGAGCATAGAATTATCTACAAAATTCTATCTAGCTAGGCTGACACCCTTCACATATCTCCCCCCCCCCCGGAGAACTCAAGCTAGTTTTCCAAGTGAACCTTGAGAAACATTGCTTGAGAGGGTTTGGTCTATCTGGGTATACCTTACTCCATTCCCTGTTTTGATAGCATATCTGCATTGGCATTGCAAACCCCACTGCGGTGCTGCACTGACATATATGCTTGCAACCCTAGGGTACATCTTAGCAACGTGGCATTTTGTTGGCTGGCTCGGTATAACCATGTTAAGGAATTATGATCTGTAACTACAGTGAATTTTCTTCCATACAGATAAGACTGAAGTTTCTGCAGTGCCCACACTATGGCTAGACATTCCTTTTCTGCAGCTGCATAGCATTCCTTCCTGGGTTGGAGCCTATGACTGAGATAAACCACTGGGTGCTCTTCTCCCTCTGAAGAATTTTGGCTAAGTACAGCCCCCACCCCATGGTTCAAAGCATCCACCTGCACAACAAATTATTTGTTGTAATCTGGACTGGCTAACACAGGGGGTCATCCCTAAGCTTCCTTAAGCTCCTGGAATGCCTGCTCACATGTTGTGGTCACACTACCTTATTGGGCCTGTTATTCCTTGTCAGGTCTGTGAGGGGAGCAGCTATGATACTATAACTGGGGACGAACTTTCTGTAGTACCCTGCTGTTTCTAAGAATGCCCTCACCTACTTTTTGGAAGCAGGTGCAGGCCATGTCTGAATGGCTTCCACTTTGGCAGGTTCTGGCCTGATCTTACCCATCCCCACTCTATGTCCCTGGTAGGAGACCTCTGCCATACCCACCTGACATTTGCTCAGCTTATTGGTCAATCCTGCCCTCTGTAGTCTGCCCAGCACCTCCCTGACATGCTGATGGTGCTCTTGCCAGGAATGGCTGTAGATGGCAATATCATCTGGATAAACAATGACAAACCCTCCTGCTCCTGCTAGGATATGATCTACCAGACTCTGGAATGTTGCTGGGGCATTTTTCATTCCAACGGGCATCTTTGTGAACTCATACAAACCAAAAAGAGTCACAAAGGCTGACTTCTCTTTAGCATTGGGAGTCAAGGGCACCTGCCAGTAACCCTTGTTAAGATCAATGGTGGTAAGATACGTAGCCCCACCCAGCTGCTCTAGGGCTTCATCTATCCTAGGCATGGGGTAAGCATCTGACTCTGTGTGACTGTTTAATTTCCTGCATTCCACAAAGAACCTGGTGCTGCTCTCCTTTTTTATCACCAGCACCACTGGGGAGTCCCAAGGACTGTTGGAATCTTGAATTACTCCCAGTTCCAATGGGTGTATATTAAATCACTGAATGCTTAAAAAAGCAAACAGTGATTGATCAACCCTATATAAGCGAAAGCTTACATTTTGTTGAAGTGTCAGAGCAGCAATTTTTTTCAAAGGCAAAAAAATCGCTGTTCCAAAAAAAAAATAAATAAAAATAAATTTCAGACATTGCATTAAGTGGGGGGCTTCGCCATCACACACCCCGATGCCCCCCCACACACACCCCTACTTAAATATACCAACTCTGAGACTGCACTACAGTGCCGAAAATGGCAAGGTACCAAAGCAACCAAGCAAATTCTTTCTCAGGGAAATAATTCGCTTAACAGCCACTTTGATATTTTGTGTTTTCAGCCTTTTAAGTTCTATCAAAATGCATTTGAAAGAATACGTCTTTGGTGTTCTAATAAAGACCTGTTCCAACATTTGCTGTATCTCCTCCCTCAGAGTCTTTTGACTCTCTCAGGCACTCTGTAAGGAGCCTGCCTAATAGGCCTTTGGGGTTCTGTATCCACCTGGTGCTGCACCAGGTGGGTTCACCCTAGTTTCCCAGTGAACATGTCCTCAAACTCCTGTAGCATTGCTCGGATTTCTCGAACCTGTATAGGCGATAGCTGCTGGGAACGTTGCTACCCCTTCCACTGAGGTGTTAGTCTGAGCCTCACCGAGGAGATCAGTCACCAGATCTCCCTCAGACTCTTCCTGCAATCCATTGCAAATACTCAGTACAAGGGTCTCCCTATCACAGTAAGGTTTCATCGTGTTAGCATGGTACAGTTTGTGCCCCTGCCTCCTGCCTAGCAGTTCCACCATGTAGTTAACATCACTTACCTTTCTTGCCACCTTGTAAGCCCCTCCCTAGCTGCTTGCAACTTGTTGTGTCTGACAGGAATGAAAACCATTACCTGCTGCCCCACAGCATACTCTCTAGCTTGAGCATTCCTGTCATACCAGACCTTTTTCTGTTGTTGGGCTTGTGCCAGGTTCTCCTAGGCCAAGCCCCCGAGTTCCCTGAGCCTTGTCCTAAGGTTTAGGAAATATGCCACAACAGACTCCTTGTGGAATTCAGACTCACCTTCCCACTTATCACAAATTAAATCTAGAGGTCTCCTCACCATATGCCCATACAGCAACTCAAAGGGTGAAAAACCTGTGGATTCCTGGGGAGCCTATCTGTAAGCAAATAACAGATGAGGCAAATATTTGGCATTAAACCTGGGATTAAATGCCTGATTTCCACCAAGCGTAAACAATGGGGAAGACTTTGTGATGTACTTAAAGAGAAAAGGGTTGAAACATTAAGTTGAACCCTATGAAAATGGTGTGATATCATTTTAAGAGTATCATTTGATATTTTTAATTGTACCATGTGATGTTTTTGCTATTTTAAAATTGTAGTGTAATGAGCCAGACCTCAGTCTGAAGAAGTCTCTGTGGTGAATTAGAAGAGATTAAAGCACTTACTTGAGGTTATATTAAACAGTGTTTATTTTTTCATGCAGTTTTGCAACTTTTATTTTATTGGTATTTTGTTGGTTGTTTCTGCTTTTCGGATTGATTATAGTTGAAACAATCAATGTCAGATAATTTGGAAAGTACATTTGCAGCTTTACCATGGAGTAAGGGGTCAGAAATCGTACCCAGAGCCTTTGGTCAACATCATACATTTTACATACCCTCTCAAACATATGAATGAAACGATCAAAATTATCCCCCTCTGTAAACTGTGGAAGAAATTTACTGACCTTTTGTGCTTCTCAGGTCCAGTTACTCCCTCCCCCATTACCTCTATGATTCTGGTGCAGAGTCACCATCTCCTTTTTGTTTTGCCTCTGCCTCTCCTTCTTCACAGCTTCCATTTCCAAACACCTGGCCTCCAACTCAAGTATCTTTAGCTCCAGATGGATTTTTAAGTCCTCTGCAAAAAAATTGAGCTATCCATTCTCTGAGTGTTGTACATATCCATGGCCAGTCTGATCATCCTCCTGATTGCTGTTTTCTGATGAAGCTTTGACTAAAGCTGAAATCATATCTGCCTTAGTCAGGTTTCCATGCACCAGTCCCTTAGCCTGGCACATCTCAGCCAACTGGCTCCTTGTCAGTTTGCCATACTCCTCTGCTGACATGCTTGCCTGATCTTCCTGACTAACTAAGCTAACAAAAGAAATAAAACAATTGTGATCTGAACTCTGAATGTTCACTGCGTGGCTGATTTAGAGTACAAAACATCTTCAGTGATCACTGTACATAAGCTACAGGAATTCACTATCCACACCACTTCACACCAATTAGTATGTGATGTGGCTAACTCACCACTATCAGATAATATTTTATGTGGATATCCCACCACTGCCAACCAATTAATATGTGATGTGGATATCCCACCACAGCTAACCGATTAATATGTGATGCCCGTGCACTGGCCCAGTAATCTAGGAGCCTCAATCCTCACCACTAACACCAGTGAGGGGCATGCACATTGGGAAGGATAACAAGTAAATAAATAGTAAAGTACAATTTCCTTTAAAAGCACACAGAGATCACAGTCAGTCTGGGGCTGGTTTCTGCCTATCTCTCCAGATCTCCAATAAGACTCCCCACTGGCACAGCTATAGGGTTCAGACCTCAGCTGAGTAGTCAAGCCAAACCATCAGTACACTCTCTGTCCAACAAGTGCTTTGTATCCCTGCCCAAGAAGCTGACACAAACACACACACACACACACACACACACACACACACACACACACGCACACACACTTTGAGATTTGTTTTATATACAAACACACAGACACTCCTGGGTAAGGCTGGCACAGGTTCTTCAGCTATTCCCCCTCCTGCCAGGCTACACAGTAGTAATCACTGCCACCAACTACTCTTATCAGCTACTAATAAGGTCCTTCCCAATGGGTGACCAATATCACTGTGTAATATTACTGTTATCCAAATAGTAAGTGTGACCCTGAGCTAAAGCTATTGGATTGGCTTGGACAGTATCAGCAAATGCATGCAATGTACTCTAAGAGCTTAAATTTCCTTTACACAAAACAGCCACAGTTGAAAGGTTTAAAAATATTTAATAATAAATAATAAAAACACAAGACAATACTTATTACTTCAACACAATGACATTACAGAGTTCAGAAATCACAGGAAAATGATTTAAAATAATAAAGTAGAATAGTCTGACATAAATATAGAAAACAGCTAGACTAATCTGGCTAAATTTCTAACTCGAAGAGAAATACTAAGATCTAAGATCCTACTTAAAGAGCAAAGGCAGAGTGCTGGTGAGTTGATGTGTTCAGGTTCAGACAAAATCCAAAATGCTTAATTCTCTCTCTCTCAGAAAGTTTTAAATTGATAACACAGTACTGCTGAGTCATTCCACATTCCATCATTCTTGACATTTTTCTGGTTCCCAGGCTAACAGAAACTCAAAATTTACATTTTGTAGTAAGCTGCTCCTGGCCAGGAAGCCACAGTGATAAAAGACATTATACATGTAAAACCTTATTAAGTATCTCTTAAATCAAGACAATAGCTTGAGATCAAACAGTCATACAATGCTTGACTTATCTATAATCTGTTGTGGTCTGAGAATACATTTTAGAATCTGCAGAGTTTGACACTGTGTGTGTCTTTATTCCTACCACATCTTATATATCTCTATAAAAAGTTTTCCTATTATGCTCAATATGTTTATATAAATATTCTTCAATTTTTTCTTGATCTTGTCTAACACTGCACTTAATCTGTTTGTCCAGCCAGCTTGTTTATTTCATTTTTAAAAATTGTAGTTCAATCTCTCTTCCATTTCTTATATTTTTTGTCTCTCATGAGATATCTTGTTATTATGAAAATATATCCCCCTGATGTTGTATGCCTAAATTCTGATGTTAAATATTTTTTTTGATTTTTTTTGCACTGAAATTCTCTTTCAAAAATTTCGACATGCCATCTGCAGTTTTTCCACTGAGCACCTCACTCCAGTTAATTTTACATACTGACTGTTTTACTTCCATATAATCTGTAATTAACCTTCTGAGCATTGGTTTAGATGTCAATTTGACAGAATTATCTAGCAACATATTACCCTTTATAACCCCATGATTACTGCACACCAAATGGTGGTAAACTTGACTTGAAGTAACAGTAATTTGTTTAGGAACACAAACAATGTCTAGTATGTTCTGTCCACTGGTAGTTTTTTTTACAGTCTGAAGCAATTGTTTTTCCTGAATACAAGTTGTGGATAATTTCTTTACTAACATTGTTGAATCAATATTATTCCAGTCTGTTACATACACTGCATACATATCTGCTGACCTAAAAATGTCCAAATATAGTGAACATTTTGAAACATGAGGAGAATAAATTTAGGATGACTTCCCCGCTTAGTCTATCAGAATCATATTGGTGTCAATCAGGAATGGATATCAAACCAGTAGTAGATAAAAATTAGGCATCAACTAAATGTGCCAAAAAGCGAAAAAAGAATGCAAGGTGAAGGATCAGATGAGAAGGCAAGAAATATGGAAAATGCATAACTATAGTTGCAAGTATAGAAAACGTCTGGAAGAACCTCATGTTGATCAGGATTGAACACATGAATGGTTAAGGAGAGACAAATTCAAACCAGAAGATGAAAGATTAATATTGGCGGCCCAAGACAGTGGTCTACATACAAGTTGGTTTACAAAGTTCACTGAACATGTGGGAGAATCAGACAAATGTAGGTTTTGTAAAACAGAATTGGAAACAGTCACACACCTTGTTGCTGGTTGTGATACACTAATGGCAGAAAGACTATATACTGAAAGGCATAATAATGTGGCAAGACTGTTGCACTGGGGATTGTGCAAACATTATAATACTGAATAGATGAAAAACATTGGAAACATGAGCCACAAAGCATCATAGAAAATGATGAAGTCTACATCACATGGGATCACCCATTACCAAAAGTTCAAAAGATGGATTCAAAAAAAACAGATATAGTGGTCCATGAAAAGAAGACAAACGTAGCATTGATCATTGAAATCTCTACAACCAGTGACTACAGAGTCTTGTAAACAGAGAGACACAAAGTCATAAAATATCAAGATTTGCATGCAGAAATGAGAGCAATGCAGAAGAAAGATACCCAGACAGTTCCAATAGTAGTTGGAGCAATGGCTCTTATAAAAAAGAATCTACAATTGGATTTAGATATGTTACCAATACATGTAAATCCATATGAATTGCAGAAGGCATCATTACTGGGCACATTGTGGGTGCTGCAAAGAGCATTTCTAACTGACATCAATGATTGAATCAGTACTAACTTCATGAACTTTAATCATACTTTGACTTAGGAATGGGGTCCATTCCCATCAAGGTATTAGAAACCCAAAAGATTTGGAGAAATTAAAAAGTGAAATACCATATCCTGAAACAGATCATTCCCTAGAAATAACTCTGACTTTCTGAACATAGTATTCAACATGCTAACATTAAATCTACCTATCTACCTCCTTTTGCAGTTAACTGTACCTCTGTCATTCTTGCTTGCCAGTTATTTCACTTTTCTTACTGTCCTAGTCACTCTATGGAGTTTTCTATAAGTGTTTGATTTTCTGTCATTCCTCAGGTTTGGTATTTTTCTTACCCTTTACTTTATATGTATACACATCCGATTCCAAAAAAGAGAGTGTTTAACTGACCACAGTGCATAGAGGACATGCAATTTATAGGTACTTTTTCTTAACAGAAAAGAAGGCCACAGGATAGAGATGGGATGGACAGGCAGTTGTCATGAACTATGCTCAATGCAGGTAATATGAATCTGATATGGTAAACATTCTAAAGAGCTTTACAACTACTGGTCCTTGTTACCATACCATAATAGCATTCCATATCCCTAGAATTCTCCACATCATGTGACCTTCATTAAAAAAGGTGGCATTCCATGATGGCTTTATAGGCCCTGCTGGGATTGTTGTACTGCACATGTATGCCAGACCGCATTTCTACCCATGCTCCCACATTTTCACTTTTTCCATTCTACTTATCCTTCCTTCTCCTTCCCCAGCTCTCTTTTCCTTCTCTCTCTTTCCATTGGGAGTTTGGAGTATTTAGGAAATGCTGATAAATTTGGTACTGACCTGAGTCTTTAGAGATATATTACTCATGATTCTTAAACATTTTGACTAAGTGTTACAGCCACAAGGTTATGCCAGCCTCCATCAAAAACAACCCCAGCCAGAATGAACAAAATGCAGAAAGTTATTGTCAAAGATGACACTAAATGAAAAACAAAAAACATGAAATGAATATATCAGTATGAACAGACTTCCATAGCACACAATGAATCACAGTGTATGACCTACTAATGTAGGGTCAAATATCAGCATGACCTTCTTGCTGCTTACTTGTTGAGCAGTCTGTGGGATTTGAAGATTATACTGAATTATGATCACAATAGATTGCACACCTGATGAATTATGGTTGCAGTGGATTGCCCACCTGAGTTTTTTCCATTCCATTACACTGGTCTGGGGAGTAGTTATATACATATAGTGAAAGGACCTGATTGCTTTTCTAATTCAATGTACATAATTTTTGAAATGATGTACATAATGTAAGTGGCACTGTGGTACAGTGGTTAGAATTTCTGCCCCACAGTATTTGGTCTTAGATTTCAGTTATGCCTAAGATGCATGATGTGCAGAGTCAGCATGTTGTTCTTTTGTTCACATAGCTTTTTACCAGACACCCGAGCTTCTTTCCAAGTAAGACATGTTGAAGGTAAACTAGTAAATCCTCCAAATTGCCAGAGGTGTGTATGCTATAAGGAGGTGACTGAGCGTATGTGAGTATATTTCCATTGTGAAATAGATTTTAAACAGCTGGCTTCCTGTCCAGCATTATTTTCTCAGCCTTAATCCCATTGAGTGCCAAGTGATTGAGAATATGTGAGTATATTTCCATTGTGAAATAAATTTTAACTAACTGGCTTCCTGTCCAGGATTATTTTCTCAACCTTGATCCCACTGAGTGCCAGGATAGGTTCTGGCTTCCCTACATAATTGAACGGATAGGCAGTAACTGAACAATGAATGAAGAAAAGCATTTTATGACTTGTTCTTTAAATTGCTTGATGCTCTAGACTCAGTGTGATGTTTTCAATGATTTACTAGCAGAATCTAGTGATCCCTGGTTGGCGGTGGAAAGGATAAGCTATTACAATCTGTTGGCTGACTATCATGCCTTTAGTCATATGCATTTTCATGGAAGTCAGCACCCTTATTTTTCAGGTATTTAGACAGAAATAAAACACAGGGAGTATCGGGATGTAATACTTTTTGGACTTATAATGGTCATTTTTTCAGTATGGATAAAGTTCATAACACAGTGATATAGCATTTGCCCTTTGTTGTGTTACATGATTTTACTCAAATTTACTCGCAATTCAGAAAATTAACCTTTCCTAAAGAAACATGGGAAGCAAAGCAGATTAAGGTTTTCCATGACATGTGCCTCCATTTTCAATGGTAGATCCTGCATAGTATCCATCAGAATGGAGGTGGACAGTGTTTGTCATGATCTGCAACGATGTGTCCTTCAATAATTCTTTTAACTCTTTGCAGTGAGCCATGGGATTGGTCTATTATGGTCCAAATGAAATCATGGGGACTTCCAATGGTTATTTCGTTATGAACACTTTTGGTAAAATTCATTGACCTTAGAGAGTTTTTTTTTTAATAAATAGCAGAACCCCATGCTATTTAGTTATAGGATAGATATGAATCTCATTATGTTTCATTATGATTTTACTTGGATTATCAAAAATGAGCATTCATTGAGATTACCCAGATATTAAAAAAAAAGCTAGTGCCCAATCTCAGCCAGTGTTATGAAAAATGCTTTGATTTCCTATCCTGAAGACAGAAACACACACACACACACACACACACACACACACACACACACACACACACACACACACACTATTCATATACATATTGATCTTTTGCCTGTACTGGTTTTATACTCACCAGATATAAAAACTAAGTAATGCATTTGAAAGTATCCCTAGGATTGTGACTGATCACTCTGTTGTAATTCTGACAGTAGAATGCAGGATTCGTCTTACCCAAAGCACTTGACCTTCCTTAGTCTCACTACTCCTCATAGCCTTTCTGTCTTCAAACTCTCCAGTTAAGAGGATTCTCAAGCATTTAACATGTAATAGCCATAGCAAAAGCTGAATCTGCAGTTCTAGCTTGATCTGGGGTACAGCAGGCTAGGATGAGGCCTTATTATTTAGTTTCCAAAATAAGCATAGAACTCCTAAGAGTTCAGTACACAGATTAAGGCATCAAATTGTCCAAAGGGAAGGATGGAGGTCCTGCATTCTTGAAGTAAGATGTTGGCAACAGATACAGAAACTATTCTGGCAGCATTTTGCTCATTCAGTAAAGTAGTCACTGTTGAGTATGGTCATTCATTGCAGGTAATGTTTTGGCCACTTTCTGAGTGACTTGGCCTACTGCAGTAAGAGAAAGTGAGATAAATGCTTTGATGGCCCTATGAACAGAAATGCAGGCTATAAAGCTCCAGGACTGGACAGTATTTCAAGACATGTGTATAATGAAAGCACCTCCTTAATTCTTTCTCCCAATATTAATCTTTATTTCAATTTCAGTGTTTATTTACTAAGGTGATTATACATTAATTGCAATATAACCAGATTCGCCACATATCGTACCACAATGGTCCTCTACTGGGTGACTATTTATACTACTCTTTCAAAGCTGAACCACATATTCCATTGCCTTCCTACGGACATGTTGTACCTTCTTATATATCACAGCTATTACACTCATCCTCTTTTTGTCTAAACATTCAGTATTTCAGCTGTTAATTATCCTGAAATGAGCTCTTTATGATTGTGTCATATCATTCCTTCTCGTAATGGAGATGTAAGTAGCAACAGTGTGTGTGTGTGTGTGTGTGTGTGTGTGTGTGTGTGTGTGTGTGTGTGTGTGTGTGTGTGTACATACTTATGTATTATTTCAAACTCATAAGCCGGTGTTTATTGTCCCTCACTTTTGTTCCTGACAGACATAAATATCTAGCCAAGGTCTAATGTTTTGTCTATTTCTGACCAAAATTCTAACAGCCCACTGCTCACTTTACTTGAAATACCTAGGCTTTAGAAGTTCTTCAGCTTGGGATATTTAAGCAATAACCAAATAGTGGGTGTGGTATATTGAAGATTTACCCACGGTTGGCCTGGTTTGATCAATATACCCACACCAATGAGTCGTGTGTTGCTTCTATACAATGACATTATTTAAGAAAGAAGCTACTTACTTTTCTTAAATAATGTCTTTGTCTAATAGTACCATGCTGTTCCTCTATGTTGTTTCCACATTCTTCTGCTTTGTTGTTGTACTGCACTTACACAGTACATCAGTGCTTTGAAAAGCAAGCAACTGATAATGGAAGGTCTATGTTGTTTTTTTTTTCTTTTTTCTTTTTTTTTCTTTCTTTTGTTGAAAAACAAAATGTAAAATCTGTACAGTTTACAGGTACAAGAGAAACAGGGCAAAAATACAAGGAAGATCAGGTAGATTTCTTAGTTTTGCAGAACATAGCTGTTTTTCCTTATATTTTCTCTGCCCTATGTACATACATCTTGACCTCTTAGCTCAATAAATATGCAGAGTCATAATTAATGGGGACAAAGGTCCCTACTGTAAATGCTGCTCTTATAAACTTAGAAAGCTGCTAGAATAACAGGATTTATATTATCGTGCATTGACTGATAGTCTGAAACTGAGATGCATTGTCATTACTTAGTGACTTCACTCTTCAGTCAGAAAACCACAAATGTATGAGGGACAGAACTAAAATATGAGGCAAAATTTTGGACATTGTGAAAATTTGGACACTTGAGTATACTTCATAGCATATACTAATAGAAGAAAATCTGGTAGGACTTCAGCAGCCGCATTTTGTTCTATTAGTATATGCTTGATTTTACAATGAGCACATTGGTTGGGCTGACCAATAAGTAGGGTTACCACCTGTCCCACTTTGCAAGGGATAGTCCCTTTCTGGGTGGTTGTATCCTGACCAAAAATATTAAAAATGGCAAATATGCTGAGATTGTAGGACATAATTATGTCCCATATTTTATGTAACAGTTGCATAAAATAGTTATTGCTGTATCTAAAATACCTACATGTTACAAGAAACAGGATAAGCAACTAAACTGCTACAAGAATAAGCATTTATTTTGGCAAAAAAGTAAAGTTCTATCCTTTGTACTGACCACGGGTTTGTGTCAGCCTGTAAAATTGTGTCCCGAAAATGTCCAACTATGGCCATTTGAAAGGTGGCAATCCTACCAATAAGCATGCAGGTTTTTGAATACTAACGAGCTGCCATTACATAATTCCAGTTGTACAGTATAAAGAATATAGTATGCTGTTAAGACTATGTTCAGAAGTATATGCATAGATTGCCAGGATATACAGCTATTACAACAGTTTGTGGATACATACAATGGATGGACAGTGGATGAGAATTATGCTTGCAAATTTAATAAGCAATGAAAACAGTGGGGTTAATAAAATAAAGATCATTCCTTCATAACAACTGATAGAGCAGATATTACTGAATTAGAAGTTGAAGATCCTTCAGATCTGGTCAGAAAATATATTCCTGTAATAGGAGATTCAATCATTAGAGGAACTGATACTTACATTTGCAGAGAAGATAATGAACATTAAATAGTGTTATGCTTGTCAGCAGCAAAAACAGAGGATGTGAAGCAGGCTTGGAACTACTTAATGTAAGGATATATGGACCTGTTTTTATTCATGTTGATACAAACAATCACATCTGCAAGGACACTGTGAGTGTTAGCAGGGAACTTATATCACTCTTAGATAGTATAGCTTGTACAGGTGTTAGGACACATTTTGCACAAATCACATATAAAAAGGAAAATCATTACATGTGAATGAAAAGATTTTTGGGGTAAATAGCTGCATGGAAAAATGTCCCATTTTATATACTGGAAATATGTAGAGCATCTGAGCCTAATTTTGGGTACACGTCTTCAGACAGGATGACATGCACTTGTTTAGATTAGGGAAGAAAATTTATGCAGCAGATATTTTACAATATTTGACAAAAACTAGGCAGGATTTTTGCCAAGTTGAAAATTTAACAGTTCACAAATAGCAACATTTGATGCATCTCTGGTGGTTATTAATGCCAGAAGAATTAATAATAAAATTTGCTACTGGAAAATTTGCTATGTTACCACAAAACTGATGTTGTTATTGTTTGTGAAACATGGTTAAAAAACGACTAGAAACCAGTTCTGTCAGGGTATAAATGTTTATACTGTAATGACATTTAAACAAAAATCAGGTGGAAGTGTTATGACAGGGATTAAAGATAGGTATGAGACCTGTGATTTGTACATGTTAAATGAAAACACCAATACTACAGGTTGTGTAACTGTGACAATAAGACAACCCTGGAACAAATTATAACTGTTGGAATGTATAGACTGGGAAAAACTGAAAGGCTGACAGCCCAGCCAGATAGAATTTTGTAGATAATTCTGTCATTGTAAATATTAATATAATCCACATGCTGTTTTACAAATGTAAGAAAACTAATTGTAAGAAAAACTGTGTTATATGTTCTGAACTTCAAAAATGACAGTGCACCCTGCTGGAAGAAAGCTGATAAAGTAAAACATTTTAAGACTGTTTGATCTCAGAGCTTGGAGACAGGATGTCTGGATGAAGGAATTATTTCTATTGTCTTAGGACAAGAGTTAATTGCTAGATTGCACATGTATAATGTCTTTTATTGCTGTGGCTTCCTGACCAGGTGCAGACATACTATGAAATGTAAATTTAGAGTTTCTGGTGGCCTGGAAGCCAGAGAAGTGTCAGGAATTATGTAATCTAAAATGAGTCAGCAGTGATGTGTTATCAATTTAAGAAATCTCAGAGAGAAAGAGAAAGTATTTTGCATGTGTCTTCAGAACTGACATCACCAGCACTTGCTTTGCTCTGTATGTAAGTAGGATCTTAGACTTTAGTATTTCTCTTAGAAATAGAAAATAGTAAGATTAGACTAGCTGTTTTCTATATTTATGTCAGACTATTCTACAATATTATTTTAAGCATTTTCCTGTGATCTCTGAACTTTTGACTAGCACTGTGATGAATTGAGGAGATTTGTCTTGAGTTTTTATTATTTATTATTAAATATTTTTAAACCTTTCAACTGTGGCTGTTTTGTGTAGAGATAATTCAAGTTCTAGTGTACTTGCATGTATTTAGTGATACTGTACTAAGCCACTCCAATAGCCTTAAAGGTTCTGGTTGCACTTACTAATTGGATAACAGTATTATTCCACAGCAAAATTTGTCACCCTTTGGGAAGGGCCTTATAGTAGCTGATAAGTAGGAGTTCTCATGGCAGTGGATTACTACCTTATAGCCTGGGCAGAAGGGGCATACCTAGTGAACCTGTGCCAGCCTTCCCCAGGAGTGTCTGTGTGTTTGTATATAAATTATAATTCAAAGTGTGTGTGTGTGTGTGTGTGTGTGTGTGTGTGTGTGTGTGTGTGTGTGTGTGTGTGTGTGTGTGTGTGTGTGTGTCAGCTACTTAGGCAGACACATGAAGCACTGGTTGGACATAGGGAGTGCTGGGAGGACCTGGCTTGGAACCCTGACTAAGGACTTCACTCTATAGCTGTACCAGTGGGCAGTCTTATTGGGGATCTGGATAGGAATGGAGAAACCAGCCCCAGACTGACTGTGATCTCTGTGTGCTTTTAAGGGAAATTGTATTTTACTGTGTGTGTACTTGTTATCTTCCCAATCTGCACGCCCGTCACTGGTGTTGGTGATAAGTACTGAGGATCCTTGATTACTGGGACAGTGCATGGGCATCACATAGACCACCAAAGTCAAGTGCTGATGAACTTGAGGAAGTCATACATTTCTGGCATGAAACGCAAGAGGGAAGAATAATAGTGTCCGGGGGCTTACATTTGCTAGAAAAACAAAAACATGAATAATATTGATTCAACAACCTTAGTAAGGAAATTAGTCACAATATATGTTCAAAAACAGCAGTTGCTTCAGATGGTAAATATTTCATAGGTTCATAGGTTTATAGGTTGGTACTAGGCTATCAGCCCTAGGGCCTATGCAAGCCTAGCGATAACAATTCCCTGGCTATTTCTTCCCACATTATTTACTTTCCTGGACCCCTGTCTAGCAGGGCGACTGACGTGATCCCTGGGGTGAATTTCCTTTCTCCTATCCAATCGTCAAAGTTCTTCTTGAAGAGGTCCAAAGAGGCACTCTGCTTGACATGTATGGGCAATCTATTCCAGAGTCTGGGGAGTCTCTGGGTCAGGAACCTATCCCTCCAGCATGTTTTGTTTATTGTGATGACAAGGTTTAGATCCCTGGAGCGTGTAGCTCTAAGGGATTGGGATTTCTTTAAGTGTAGCATGTCCAACAGCTCTGGGTTTGACATGGCCTTGTATGTTAAGCAGAGATCGCCTCTGAGTAGACGATATGCGACAGAGTATAGCTGGAGTTTTTTAAGGCAGTCAGCGTAGGGCATCTGCTTTAGGCCTGTGATTCTTTTAGTGAGGTATTTCTGAGGCCTTTCCAGTTGTTGCAGATGTCTTGAGAGGTACATACCAAATGGGGCATTGTATTCTATAATGGGTCTAATGAGGGATGAGTACAGTGGGACAATGACCTCCTTTTTTCTGGATGAAAAGCCCTTCGTGATGAGGTGTGCCACATAGAAGGATTTCCTAACTGTTGTGGCAATGTGGTTATCGAAGGTGAGACCACTGTCCACCTGTGTCCCTAAGTCTCTTATCACACTTTCTGTGTTTAGTGTACTGCCACCTATATGGTAATTCATGGATACATGTTTTTTCCCAAAGGGGATAACAATACATTTCTTGGCATTGAGCTTGAGCCCATGGCTCTGGCACCAAGCATCTGTTTCTGTAAGGCCCTTTTGCAGAGTATCCACACCATTTGGGGATTCAATAATGGCTCCCAGCTTGCAGTCATCTGCAAACTTTGTTAGCCAGAGTCCCTTAGTGTTGACCTGTACTTCAGGGAAGTAGATGCCAAACAAGAGCGGCCCCAGGACTGAACCCTGAGGTACTCTACTTGTCACTTGTCTGGAGCTGGATTTGGAGTCGGCTACTTTTACAGTGTGGGTTCTATCAGTAAGCCATTTAGCAACCCATTGGGTGACATAGGGATTAATGCCCAACTTAGTAAGTTTATCTATGATTCCAGAGTGGGGGATGGTGTCAAAGGCCTTGGCAAGGTCTAGATAGGCTGTGTGGACCACCTTACCCTTGTCCATGGCTCTGGAGACTGATTCAAAGAAGTCAATCAGGTTTAGGAGACAAGATCGGCCCTTCACAAACCCAAACTGGGTGGGGTCCAGTGTTTGAAGGTTGCCAATGTCTTTGTTTATAAGTTCCATGATAATACACTCCATGGCCTTGCAGATAAGGCTTGTCAGACTGATGGGACGGTAGTTTCCGTCCCATCAGGGAATGGAAGATACTAGACTTTGTTTTAGTTCCTAAAGAAATTACAGTTACTTTATGTCAATTTTTTCCTTCATTGATGTGCACTGATCATGGGGTTATAAAGGTTAATTTGTTGCTAGATAATTCTGCCAAACTGAAACATAAACCAATGCCTAGAAGCTTAATAACACATTATATGGAAGTAAAACAGTAACTATGTAAAACTAATTGGAGTAATGTGTTCAGTAGAAAAACTGCACAAGGAATGTGGAACATTTTGAAGGCGCAATTGTTTGAATATAAAATAAAAAAAAAATTGTTAAACATCAGGATCTAGGCACACAATGTCAAGAGGATATATTTGCATAAGAATAAGATACTCGACTAAGGTGAGAGACAAAAAATATAAGAAATGGAAAAGAGATGGAACTAAAACTTTGAAAACTGAAATAAACAAGCAGAACAAATAAATTAAGTGCAATGTGAGACAATATCAAGAAAAATTGGAAGAAAATGTATATATTTATTTAACAGTTGTTTACCAGGAAAGTCCAACTTGGAATGAGATAATTTTCAGCAGAGGCCCGAGGAGAAACACTCCAGACCCACGTCTTTGTAATGGGGGAAGAAACCTGAGTACCCAGAGGAAACCCACACGAATGCAGGGAGGACATGCAGACTCCGCACAGAAGGCACCCCAGCTGAGAATCAAACTGGAGAACCTTTTACTGTGAAGTGACAACATTAACAACTGCACCACTGCACCATCCTAAATATATAGGCCTTTACATATAGTCCTATATATAAAGATATTGAGCATACTAGGAAACCATTTTACAGATACATGAGATGTGGAAGAAGTAAAGACATACTGATTGATAAACTATGAGTAGATTCTAAAATGTATTTTTAGCCACAACAGATTATAGATATGTTTACCAAATGTCATGCAAAACAGTTTGGCTGTACAAAGGGGGGGGGGATAAGTCATCCAAATGACATCTAGTTAGCCTCAGACACTGAAATCAAATTATACTGAAAAAGAACTAAGCAAGCTGGATCCAAACAAACACAAGGAGAAGATGGAATTAATAATGCTATGAGAGCACTTCAGCAACAACTTACAGTACCATTATATATATTATTTACTAGGTTTACAAATATAGGGAAATTCTTCAAGATTGGAAATGTGCAGTTTTTAATCCTGTCTGTAAGTGAAAGGGGAGCAGGACAAATCCATAGTCATACAGACCCTTAAATCTATTTTCATATTGTGGAAAAATAATGGAGAAGGTAATATTGTATAAGTTACTGTCAAAAATGGAAAGGTTGGGACTTGAAACCATTTATCAGCATGCATGTGTTAAAAATAGATCTATTATCACCTGTAACATGATGTTCTAATATTAACAGATATGAATGAAAAATCGTGTTGTGATGTAATTTATACAGATTTAACTTCAGCATTTGATAAGATCATACACAAAGCACTTATCAATAAATTAGAGCAACTTGGTATTGTTGTACTGTTGATAAGATGGATAGCTGTGTGGCTTACAAATGGGACATAGCAAGTATCATACAGCAATGGACAGGTGAAATTCAAGGTTTCAGTGAGGGTGTCTCACAGGGTTCTGTCCTAGACCCATACTTTTTTTATTTTGTATCTTTCAGATTTATCTTTTTTCATCTGATGTGTTCTATAATCTGTATGCAGATGACTTGAAAATGGGTAAAATGATTACATGTGTTACAGATAGGGCATGTCTGCAAAAGAAATTAACTAAATTGACCATTTGGGCACAGAAGAAAAATATGCTGATAAATACTTTGAAAATACATTGAAAACTAAGCATATGTGATTTGGGAGACATACATTGAAAGGTAAATACTTAATACAGTGCACAGTGATTGAAAGTGTAGATTCATTTAAGGACCACAGTAGGTTCATTTAAGGACCTGGGTATATCGGTAGATCCAGCTTTGAGGTTTACTAATCATGTCAACCGATTGGTTAATAATAGTTATAGAACTATAGGTTGTATAAAATGATTTATAAAGTCTAGGAAATCAGAAATGCTGAAGTCATAATTTGTTAGTTACATTAATCCCAAACTTGAATATATATAACAAAATGGAAACCTTATAAGAAAACATGCATGAGTAATCTGGAAAGAGTACAGTAGAAATATACCAAGAGCATCCATTGATGTGAAAATGTAAGCTATTATGAAAGACTAAAATATCTGAACTTGTCCAGTGTCTCATACAGATATTTTAAGAGGAAGCGTTATTCAGGTATATAGGGCATTTAGAGACAGCTATCTCTGGGAGCGTTTGGGGTTATCAAAAAGTAGTAGAGAATCATCAGACAACTTGTGTGGAAGTTTCTATAGGAACGGGAAGTGTACTAATTGGTTCTCTGAGAGAGCAGCTGATCCATGGAACAGACTACCAAATTACATTAAAGCAAGAGCTAGTTTAGATATTTTAAGAATAGCCTGGACATTTATTATGGGAACAACTCTTCTGGTATATTGACAGGTTAGAAGGGCATTAATGACCATGGCTGAAATATCTGTATATATGCACATATGCAATTTGATCACTACAGTTACCAATTACCACACAGCAGTGACGTACTTTTACTCTTGTTGCCAGGTAATTCCTCCCTCTCCTTTCTTGTAGTAATCAAAGTTCTTGGCAAAAAAAAAACATAATTTCCAATGAAAGTACGTATCTCTCACAAACTTTGAAATGGGTTAAATCAAGGAGTAGGTCAGAAGGTTTTTGTGCAGTTCTGCTGTTCCCTTTGGATCACATACCACCCAGGGTTAGCACAAGCTTAATTTGTAATATTGTACGAGATTTATGTGCAGTCATTGTTAAGGAAACTCATATTGACACTATATATAGCTCGTATCATCTATGTAGTGCTGTTAATGGTAACATATAGCTAAACATGCCATTTTTAAATCATTAAGTGCTTCTCTTGCCCTCTGTCCCCCTAGGTTTTTGGGTACTTTGGAGACACTATGATCTTGCTGCTGTGCAGGAATCTCTTATTGTCTATTAATACAGTATATATAAAATGATCACTAGTCCAAAATGGCTCAGTGGGGACAGGATGAGATTGAGGAGTGTACTTTCTTCTGTGATGCGATGTTCTATAGAAACAGCTAAAATATGAAGCCTATTCCTTCCAGTATTACAAATTCCATAGTAACATATATTATGAATGACCTACATAATAAAATAGAAAATAATTAAGTTCTAAAATATTTCAGAAAGCATAATCTCTCATTAATGTGGCTCCAGAAGAACAACACTTGATAGTCAGGGTCCCTAAAATTAAATATGATAGATTTTATTTATCTAGCAAGGACATCTCTTTTATATATCCCAGAAGGAATATAGAAATTATCCGTTTAGGCTATTTTTCCATAATAATTACTCACAGCGCTTCAAATTCTAAAAGTAGGCAAACATCTGTTGAAGGCTATCTAGATTGCACTTTGTTAAAATAGTCCGTCTTTATTGCACTTAGTATTTTATCATGTATCACTAAAATGCTTAGTGCTTCAATGTAGTGAGTTTATTATTTCTTGTCACTTAAAATCTAATATTTTCATTGAAATATACCTCTGGACGTAATGAATCTGTCTTTTTTATTAAAGGAGTGTCTTAAAGATACAATAATCCCCATAGAATGAGGGTCATGTCTATTCTCCAAAATCAGAAAAAAAGACAAATCCCTTTTATATGTTTTGTAGCATGAGACCCCACTCTAACAGCTCCTTTAGGGATGTATAACAACTGTTACACATCCCCTAAGTAATGTTATAGCCAGAAGTAAGTGAAGGAACATTTCTTCAGGCCATGAATATCTTTTGTCTTATGTCCATGGAAGTTTATAGATAGAAGTCTGGAAGTAACTTATTTAAATTGGCGCAGTATTTAAAAACTGTCACTTTATCCTTTCTGTCTATATGACAGCACTCGCTACGTGCTTTCCTGGCTTTCAAAGGTGGTAAAAACACTTCAGCTATTTTTTTATTATTTATTTATTTATTTTCTTGTAACAAGTAGTACGTTTAGCAGATTAAACTCCATGCACTACAAAGAGTTATGACTGGGTGTCATCGGTCATAGTTGATTATCTGCTCCAGACATGGATGCCAGGATTCACCTCTCAAGTTTCACTATTGAGGTGAATTTCTTGGCATCCATGTCTCAAACAAATGATACATGGTTATGATCAGAGATCTGATCTTAACCTTTTATGTTTTATTGGGGTTATTAAGGATTATCAGTCAAACTCTCAAATAAACAGAATCCTTAAAGAAAAGGAGGGCATGGATTTATCCAAAAACATTTATAATCTCATGTTATGCTATCTGACCAGGGTTCTTTTGGGATTACTTTAAAGATTTTTACTGAAACACCTGTACAATCTTATCTTTTTTTTTTAGTTTTCATATTGCTGATCAAAGGCCTTGTACAATGACTGGGATCTTAAGTTACCAGATAGTAGAAAACATTTGTGGCTTTGAGGGCAACCACCCTTACAAAGAGGATGCCATAGATCTTCTATTAGCTCATTTCAAAATTAAGATGCATGATTGCTAGCAACCCACTCGTGAATATTCATACTATTGGAAGGAGAAACTAACTTCCCTGAAATCACTTGTTATGCAGTGTTTCAGGAACATACCTCTCAATTGTCCAGATTGTCACAGAATGTTCAGATTCTGCCTCAAATTTTGGTCTGTTCTTCATAAAAGTTGTGGTTTTCTAGAAAATCAGTTAGGATAGACGTCACTAAATAATAACAGATGATTGAGTTTCAGACTTCATATCCTTCACAACATGCATGGTAACAAAAAAGCATTTGAAACCTTTTTAAGTTTATAACAGCAATATTTAAAAACTGTTCATATTTTTGGACCTTTGTCCTCCAATTATTTTTGGCTTTGTCCTGATTTTTTTGTGCTGAACATTAAGAGGTATGATTTGAAAATACCATTCTATATCCACCAAACAAAAACAGGAGAAAGTTACTTTTTCATCTCCAAGTGTTCAAAAAAGACTTTCGGCCAAATTCAATAAAACCTACACTGTCCGTTTCTACTGTATGTGCATTGCACCGTGATACGCACACGGTAGCACAGTGTGCAGCATAAGCAGCTGAATTGTATGCTAATCAACCAGTCTAACACTGAGGAGCTAGTCAACAAGCTATAAAGCAACCATGTAGACTCAGTGCTGGTTTTCTCTACAACTTCCAAAACCTATTGGAATACAGCCGCGGGAAGGAGTCTACACAGAAACAATGTTAGGAGCTGCTATTGCTTTAATTCATTCTTATGTGCAACAGGTCGAAGTCTTTACTGCTGCTGCTGTTAATAGATCAAGGCCAAGAAGGAGAAGAGTTTTAAGATCCTATTTAACTTTTCACAACCTACATGAAGTGGAAATTGTACAGCACTACAGGGAGGATAGAGGCACACCACAGGAACTCTGCAACCTCTGTCGTCTTCAACTCAGAGTCAGGGCAAACAGAGGGGAACACATCCCAGTGGAGATAAAGGTATGTGTATCACTTAGAATCTTAGCTACAGGTACCTTTCATTGACCAACAGGGGATATGATGGGGGTGTCACAGGCATCAGCATCCAGGATCCTCCATCAATTCCTGAATGCTATGCTCCAATATGTCAGAGACCACATATATTTTCCCCATACTTCTGAGGAAAGGACCAGAAATATGCAGGAGATCTACCATGTAGTACACCACCCTGAAGTACTGGGTGACATAGATTGCACACATATAGAAATTAAGGCACCAACTGGGGAACAGGGAAGGCTCTACATAAACTGAAAATACTTCCACTCCATCAACTGCCAAGTTGTATGTAATGTCAACAGAATCATCTTGAATGTGTGTTCTCCCAACCCTGTCAGTTACCACAATTCACATATCTGGCATACCTCCCACCTGTATCAGATGCTCACTAAGGGGGATATTGCACAGGGTATTTACTGGGGGATGCAGGTTATGCACTGGAATTGTGGCAAATGATACCCATCAGAAATACACACACCCACTGAAGAACGGCATAATAAGTCACACGCTCAAACCAGAAATAGCACAGAGCATGTGTTTGGGCTGCTGAAGTTGTGGCTCCAGTGCCTAGATACATCTGGGGGAGCCTGCAGTACAATCTGCAGACATGTACTGAAATATTCACAGTATGTGTCATGCTATACAGCATCATCCTGAGAAAACAGCTTCAGTAGGATCAGCAAGGGGAAGGAGCACACATCCCACCACCAGTGCCAAGGTCACGACAGCCACATGCAGATGAGGAGTCGGGGGGGACTACCAGCTGCTGTGGGTGCAAGCAAATGTAGACCTGCTCAATATGCCCTCTCATTGGCTATAAGACAATGCACAGCACACTCATTCACCACCTAAGGGCCTAATAAAATCCTCCTACTCATATACATATAGTAACATTGATGCCAGGCAACTCTCACAATTCTTATCTCCCCATGTATTGGCTGTCTACTGCTTGCTTCAGACAGAGTCAGCCCTGAAATAAAACTGTTGCAACTGCTGCATTTACAAGGTAAGTCTTGAACCTGGAGTGTATTGTGTAATAATATTATGAGTGGCATCTCCTTGCATGTCATTACTTGATATTGTAAGCAAGTAAAAGATGGGAGATTTGTACAGACATGACTTTAGCATGTGACAGCAGAGACTTATTTAACTGAAATGTGGCCATTATTAAGTAGTAGGCCTCAGACCTCAAATAGTCACACAGTTATACCTCTCAAAAGTACTGATGATCACTACATGCCCTCAGTCTAGCACCATACATTTGTACTAGAAAATCATTAAAGAGAGAAGTTAGAAAGTAATGATACACATTGTAGTTTCAGACTTCACACCCCCTCACAAGATCATTCATAATAAAGTGGGGGAATTTTGATGCTATCAACTGTCAAATTTTCTAGGGCCAATATAAGTCAAAGGTACAATTACCAGTTCAACACTACAAATGCAAATATATTAAACACTAAGTCAGCTATGCACCCTGAGCATCAGACATAAAGTTTATACATCCCTGAATCCAAAAGACAGAAAACAAGGAAAAAGCACAGTTATCATCACTTGCACAGGGTGTTGTTTGAGAGGGCAGGAAGCCTAGGCTGACACAAAATGTTGGGGAGTGTGTGTGAGTAAGAAAGAGAAGCAGGCAGACATTCAGATAAACCAACAAATGGCCATTGAGACAAAATAAGTTTTAAGCTGCACAGCTGAACCATGTAACTGTTGTGTGTGTGTCTGTAGGGGTCCTCCATGTGAAATTGATGTGTGGGTGTCTGCATGAACACAGCTAATCTCTGTGCTATCTCTACATCTTAGTATATTGGACAGGTGTAAGCCATGCATGGTAGAGCTGTCAATTTATCGTTGTTGTCCCTGACTATGAAAACTGCCTGTGTCAGGAGCTGGCACATCCACGCCCATGGTCAGATCCACTGCTGCTACCTGAACATGAATGATGTCTGCTAGATGAGCTCTCTTCACAGGGACGCCCAGGACCACAACCCCATGGCCTGCCACATCTGGCTATGGACAGCTCACCCACTGACAGAGTAGCTGAAGTATTGCCACTATGGGACTGTTATTGGGCATGGCCATGTTGGCTAACAGCAGATGATGTGGCTGACCTATGCCCAAGAGGATGCTGTTTCCCTCCCAGCAGATATTCTATCACAGACACCACTCTTTCCATGACAAACACCTCTCGTTCCATCACAGAAACCCCTCATTCCAATATGTCATTCATCTTATCCATTGAAACGGCAACATAGTGGAGGTAGTCACACATGTCAGCCTGTGCCACATTCACAATTTTGAGCATTTGTCTGCAGCACCTATGGGAACATACCTATGCCTCCATGACAGCTGTAAACATACATTGATTGGCATGGGAAGAGACACCTGGATCAGACGGAGGAGGGACAGCAGGCCTCCTCTGAGCACCCCTAAAAACCCTCCTGTGTGGCACCTTGACCACACTTTGGCTACAGCCAGAGTCTATGGGCACTGAAGCTGCAGTAACCACACTTCCCTGATCAATGGCCTTGCCCTCCATCTGTCCAATAGCTGAGTGCTCACTGGAATGGGTAGACATAGGCATACTGGCTGTGCCTTATGGAATTGCAGAAGATGGCTGTATGTCAACCTCAGTGTCAGATTCAACTTCTGCACCCCCTGACTGCACCTCTGTTTGGCCACCATTGTCATTAGAGTCTGCTGAAATACTGATATCAGGTGGTAAAGGTATCACACTTCCACTGTCAGGATCACTTGTGAGTAAAAGCAACAAACACAGAACAAAATTAATACCTACACTACCATAGTCCAATATATGCTAACAAACTAACAGTGGTGCCTTTATTACAAACATCACAGCAATACACACAACAGTCCTGCTATCAACATCACGCACTAAAAAGTTTCTTTAAATTGCTCATCAGTACTGACATAAAATTTTTGGCTTACCATCTGCAGGTGAGATTCTCCACTGCAAGCCAGATGGTCCTGGAAGAGGTTAAGCAAAAGGTAAGGGCAACATCATCACAATTAACAGTAACAATAGGGGTACTACTTTTATCCCTTTGTATGTCCATTAACTATACTTTCAACAAGAACTTGGCTGACAATTCCAACCTATGCTAATCAATCAGAATGTGTTGGTAACTGTAGCAATCTTCAATCCCCACCAAAAATAGTAATTCTTGTGAAACAGAAATAATGTATTGATTTCAACTGTTTTACTATACAACAGTATTCAACCACTGAGATACCAAAGCCTACCTGGAAGCTTCTCCTAGGACATGCTTGCTGTCCCAGAAACTGTAGCTCTGATGTCAAGTACATGCTGTTCTGCACTGTTCGGGGATCTTTCTGGATCCCTGACAGTGGACAGGAACTCTTCATTTGGTGTTATCGGTGGCTTCATAGCAGAGCCACCCTCAGTACCCATCTGATCATGGCCCTTTGCAGCTGCTCTCTTCCGTACAGATGTGGTCATGTCAGTGGCCCTGTGGTGCACCTGCTCATATGTCCTGCCATGGCCACCCACAGCATTAACATCATCCACATTCTGGAGTTAAATTTGCATTCTGCATGCCATATCTCCATGCCCCCTTTGAAGCAGGAAGGCACCATGTTACCTAAAGGCATCCACTATCACTTGATTTTCAGCATTAGTGAAGGGTGGTCTTTGATGATTGACATGCTTGGGTGGCATAGTCCTAGGTGTTCTAAAAGACAGCAGAAGGAAAGTTTGCATAACTATCACATAACTACAAAATAACTGTTCCAAGATAAAACATAAAAGGTAGCATCTCAGTATTACCCACTGGAGTAACATAAAACAGTCTAATGATGTGAAATATGAACATCAGGTTGGATGCAAAAAAAGGAGTAGCAATATATCCCTGTTTGTGCTATAACAAAAATGCAGCTTTGATCCTACCAAAAAGCACATGCAAATGACACATTTTGCTAACAAATCATCTTTGAAATGCTAAAAGTGCTATCAAATGAATTGTCCCTAAAACATGTACATATTTATCACAGAGTATTCCATTTTAAGGTATTGACAATCATGCATACCTGTATAATGTCTTGACAAACATGCATGTGGCATCAGTCCACTTCTAACTAATGCATATAGCTAAAAATGTAAAAGCCTTTGCTTCAGATTTTTCTTAATTACATTGCAATATATGCAGTATGTAGCTGTCAAAATGCAAGCATGTCTTCTAAAGTTCAGTGATCCTGTGTGCAGATATATCACAAAGTAATAGTGTATGTTCAGTCTTCTCCACATAAACAAGTCTCCTCGCCATCAGTTTTCCTAGCTGCATGGTTGCTTTTTATATGATGTAGATTCAGGGCTGATAGCATGGTGAAGATGCAAATGAGGTGTGAACTGATAAGATTTGCTGAATCCCAAATATGTGGCTCTGTATAGGAGCTATAAGCATACTGCAGGCACTCCAGCAGTGTTTCCTTTAATGGAGTGCTACTATGAATGATTACTGGTTTGGAGAAGGAGAACACAACAGCACTGCAGGCTTCCTTACATCCGGTGGGTGTGTCAGGATAGATCTACAAAGTGTTATAGGTATGGTTGGAAATGTAATTAAGCAGCACACAATTCATAGGTTGTGTTAATATCCAAACTGACCTTCATTTGTTGGCAACTGCATATGATATTAGTTCCAGTTAATATCTTCAGACATTTTAAGGCCAATGATATAAAATGGCTTACAGACTGTATGTCTCAGATTACTGGTCAGATAACTGAAGAATGACCAATAAACACAGAAAGGTAAGACAGAGCTGTATATTTGCAAGTAATAATCATAACATTTTGTTTAATCACTAAGGCACTACATTCAAAAATAATAAATGCACAAATACCAGTAGTATGGTTTCATATTACTGTAGATGATGTTGCAGTTGAGTGTATGCAGAATGATTGCAGTTTCTTGCAGCAAAGCGGTTTGTGTGGCAAAGTGGGCTAAATCACCCATCCTGTGTTTTGAAGATTCATTTTAGTGAGAGTTCAAATCCAAATCTACGTAGACATATCTCATGTGAACTATCATTTTCTGTGTGTATGTTCATAGACTGATTTTCCTCATTTTAACTACCTATCCATGTTTTGTGATTTTACCTTTTCTGTCTTGTGTTTTTTAAATTTTTTGTGGGGGGGTCAGTGTATGTGTGATGTGCCTCATAGTGCAATCATGGGAACATAGGAAATGAATGGCATGTTTGCCTGTGCTTATCTCATTTGCGTGAAGCATGGCAGTGCACAAATCGAACAACCGGTCCATCCTGGAAGCAGAGAGGACCCAGAAGCCAAAAATAGAAACTAAAAACATTCAATAAATTCTAGCGAGCATTGTGCAAACCCACTAAGTAGCATTGCATGCTGGTTAACACAAAGACCTTAAGAATAATTAATAAATTAGAGAATGCCATGTAAATTGACCTATGCAGCAGGTTAAGTGTATGGTTGGAGTACAGATGGTCCTGGGCTCTAGTGCATCTTGTGCAACCATATTTTTTTTACTTTTGTGACAGTGCAGTTTATAGCAATGAACTGAAACACAGACAAGTGTTATTTCAGCTTTCTTGTGGCAATAGGTGTAAGGGAAGGATTGCCATACACATTTCTGTAAGTATAATTCTGCTATCGGAGCTTACATAGGCTTCACATTTACCTAAGACACATACACATCTGGATATATATCAAATAACCTTGTCAGGTCACACACATGCATGTGTAACAGCTCAAACTGCCACCTGTATTTATGTATGATTCCTGACTATGTCTGAGCAGTATTTCGTCTGTGGAAAATATGGAAAATCAACTCTATGGAAGAAAATGTTTTGTCCCTTATGCCCAGGTTTGAATCAAGCAGTGTAAAAATCAGTTTTCTCAGTGTATAAAGAAAAAAACAAATATGTCAGGTCATTACATTTATGCCCTCAGTGCATGTCTGCAAACCTAACTCACCTAACAGTTACCTTCAAATTTCTAATATACATTTCCAGACTACATCAGTAGACACCCTTCAAACTAAGGCCAAGTGTCAGATTAACCTTTCAATTGCAATTATTTAATTCCTCGCTGCTTGGCACTGCTGCTCTCAACTTAGCATCTCACAAATGCATTGTTTGGCTGTGCCTCCTACCAGTAAATACAATAAATGGAATTGGTGGGAATGCATTAGTCACCATTGCTCTAGGTCTTCTGGTAGACATGACTGGCACTAGTGGGGCAGGTGCCAGGTTAGTGCACAGGGGTGGGGTGTACAGGCATCCAAGATATTTATTGGACTCCTGGTAAAGTACAACAGCCAAAGGCTTCTGCAGGGGACTATTTTGGCCCCCAGTACAAGTCTGAGGCATGGAATAGTTTATCCCAGGCTGTATTCAGTGCCACTGGTATCCCATGCACTGGAGAGCAATGTAGCCATCATTTTATTGATGTAAAGAGGAGAAAGAGGGATACTGTCAACTGTCGGTTGGAGGAATTTAGGACTGCAGACATTCCAGAGCTGTCTAAGTGTCAGCTAAAGACAGTACTTCTAACACTTAGAAAGTTTAATATAGCCAAGACTGGTATGCATAATGTTCTTCTGTTCTTTTCTGTTCTTTAGCTGATAGGGATCAGGTGTTCAAATTCTGGGCCTATGAAACTTTATTGGAGAGAATGCAGGAAGGAAGAGGTATGTATGCAGCTGAGAAGTGTTATTGTAGCATTAAAAGTTAAATATAGCTTTTTTGGTATTTTATAGACCTGTATCAAATTGAGCATGCATATCCCAATTGTAAAAACATGTATGCCTGCATTGTCTATAGCACAAACCAATTATAAGAGTCCAATATTAGACTTTAGTCAGAGATTGTGGGTTCAAACACCACAATTCACAACTACACAATACTGTTATTTCTTCAATAATATTTACATTAAATTAAAAACTCTTTATCAGTGGCACAAATGCCCTACTGTAAACTATAATCTGTATACTTGGAACACACATGTGTGCAATATGTGTACATTTCAAGGATTACTTGTGGCAATCTGTATTATAGTGTGTATCTGTTAGGAGGTATACTTAAAATAAAAACTTAAGGTAAAAGGGTTGTATAATTGTAGTAAGGCATTGTATGTCACATATGATGATACTAATTTTATGTCTCACCCAACCATTATCTCTATTTTTTATTTTCTTTATTTTTATTTTATTTTTAAAAATATTTTTTTATTTTTATTTTTTTTTTATTTTTATTGTGTCACCAAAATGTGTTCATGTCATCCATGTGTACCACATCACTAAATGCTCCATAGCACAGCAAGGTAGGCCAACCCCACTGGAGCTGCCTGTCCCCACTCTACTGACCACCAATGCCCAGCACATCTGGGAGCCAACCTGGTAACACTGCCTCTGCTGGCCCTGCACTACCTGTGCCCTCAGGTAATCCTGCCACAGAGGCTGGTCCAGTGATACCCTACAGGAGCAGTGGTGGTGATTTCATCACCTGCAGTGAGCTGCCAGGGATGGTGAGTAGGGTGGTGCACATCTGTGCTGAATGGAGAGGTTACTATCCCTCATGTTCTGTAGGAGGAGGAGACATAAAACACTCCAGCCACTAGCAGAGTAAGGTCACAGTGATGACAGCCCACTGGGTGAGGACTCGATTCTCACTGTCTCCAAGCTTGACGGTGAGCCTGGGTTGTCCACTCCTTCACCCCAATAATGGTGTCTCCCAACCTTTTGTGTCCCTGTCTCTCATTTTTTTGTCTTGTCTGTATGCAATTGCTTCCTCACCTACCCAACTTACATGACCCAGACATCCCTCCCCCAACATTCCTCTCTCTCTAAAATAAACAAAAATGAATGGGCACCTATCTCAAAAAAAAAAAAAACGATCCATACATAGCTCTCCATTTTGCTCATGTATCTTCTTGACATACTTGATTTGGTCCAACTGGCTATACAACGTAATTGAATTGTGGTCACTCCTCTTTGTGGAGGTGACAGTCCAAATTCAGTTAATTTTCTGTTCATATTTTCAATTTACACTGTTAAAGAAATGGATAGCTATAGTTCTTTCCTACCTACCTCCTGCACATTCATGTAATGCTTTCCTTTTGTTCTTCCCCCTGCTTGCTCACCCTTTGACCACTTTCCTATCTACCCCATTTTCACCACTTTAATCTTATCAAAAAATGGAATCACACACAACAAATATAAGCAGAAGAAAAATCAATGCATCTGTTAACTTTTATGGCTCCATATTTGCTCAGAGGTGTGCATTGCGCACTAATGTGTAGCAACGGTGAGCGGTATAAAAATACTGCAGTTATCTCCATGTAATGCCACTTAAACCTGCTGTGCTATGGCAACACATGTACTGTAAAGAATGTATGTCATTGCATTATCAATGTTTATTTACAAGTATTTGACAGAATTAGATACAATTGGATTTGAACCCAGTATCATCTGAGCTCAAAAAAAAGTGTCAAGGCATTTACACCTGCTGCCACAGAGTCAATTAAGCAGAATTTGTGTTTTACACATTCAGTACTAACTCTCAGACTTTAATAATGCAACTCACATTTGAGCACTGTTTAGCTATGCACAAATATGACTGAAAACTTGTAACCAAAGAGAATGTATCACCAAACACAAACCACGTCCCGGCACTATTAAGGCTGTCCTTTGTCTCTCCCTTTTTCTGCTGAACCTCCGTAATGTTTTAACCAGCATAAACCACGAATAACGAGTAGTTGAAAACTGATTTCTTTAATATAAACAACCAAAACAAGTTTAAAAACAGCTCAGATTTAGCGCTTTCATCTCCCACAACGGAGACTTCCTCAGAATCCACTTAAAAACTGATCCAAACATTCCTTTTATATCGTACATTGATTCCCAACAGTAGTTAATTAATTAATTGCTTTGCAGTTAGATTTAAATTTAAAAGGGCATCACTTCTTCATGTTAAACCATATAAAGTTAGATAAGATGAAAATTCAAAATATTGCTTTCATTAAAAGTACTGACTGAATCATAAAGTGCATAAATAGTGCATAAATAGTAAGATCATTTGATAAATAAATAAAATGTCTTGATGCTGATCAAAAAACATATACTATACAATACCTAAAAAATGCTGACAATAATGATAACACATATGTATAAATATGCAAATATACAAATAATTAATTAAATAAATAATATTATAAATATATATATATATATATCTTAAATATGAATAAATATAAATAATATTAATATAATATTGATTTAATACTATAATTTAGTTAATAACTTTGTAAAATTAATTATGTGTAAAAAATCCCATAAATAATCCTATCTTGAATTGTTTAAAAACTTCTAATATACAAATGTATGAACTACCAATAAGACATTCACCATATTCAAAGAACATTCCAAAGACCCACTTCAAAAAACATTTCATAATCCATTTCTCAAATTCATTTTAAGGGAACATTTCAATAACCATTTCAAAGCCATATTCAAAACACATGTCCCAAAGCATTTAAAAGCATTTAAAAGAACACTTCAGAACCACACACATTTTAAGAAAACATTTAAAAACAAATATGAATAGTATTGGAAAGGTATATCTATAATATGCAAACACTTTGAAAACCATTGTGCAAACCCACTGCTTGCCATCTTATGGAAAAATAAAAATTATTATTTATTATTGCTGTGTATTATCCATTTCCTGTCTATGGCATGAAAGTACATGTGGAAACATAAACTGAAGGTTCTATCTAACAATATGTCACATATTTGCAATATAGCCATGTGTTGGCTCCCCCCAAACAATGCAACCCTGGTGTCTCAGTACTTTTTTCACAAATACATCACCTACACTACAGGAATTCATATCCAGTATTATATGATATGCAATGTACATCAGCTGAGTAACATGCAGAACTAGAACTATTGACCCATAAGCCTAAAAAGCCTTATCTGCAAGGCTAGGGAAGGAATCAGTATGGACCATATCCACATGGACATAGGTGACCTTGAACACACTTGACTCAACCCATGTTGGTTCTAAGATGTTGCTTATTAAATCTAGTAGGCTTCTTTGATACTGACTCCAAAGACCTGAATGAGGAATAGCAGGGTATACCACCTATGATGAGTTACCCAAGGTCTTTGACACTATCCCCATTCATGTATCATAGAGAAAATCTCCCATCTGGGAATTAACCCATACATTACTAGATGGATAGACAACTGGCTGACTGACAAAACACACACTGTCAAAGTTGGGATATGCAACTCCACTACTAGACCACTTACCAGTGGAATACCACAAGGATCTGTGTTAGGCCCTCAACTGTTTGGAAACTATTTCTCTGAAGCCCAGGCAAAGGTAGATGTCCTGTGGTTTACCATGTTTGCAGATGACTGTTAAATGGATAGAGTCATATAGAGTCCCCCAGTGATGGTAACATACTACAGAAGGGGCTGACACAAACAAATGATTAATGCCAAACCCCAAGGACTAAACCTTAAAGCAAACACTGCCTCATTGTTACCTTTGGCAGTGAAGTACCCCTGCTGATTATGATATACATAGCACCCTCTCTAAGCTCAAACACAGTGTTGTAAGACTTGGGAACACATGTTGATAGCAATCTACTCTTCAATCACTATGTGTCTGTAGTGGTAAGACACACATTCTATATTGAACACCTCATAAATAAGGCCATCACATCCTAAACCAGGGAGGTCATAGTTCTGTTGTACTCTACTCTTATCAGACCACTAACTGAGTACAATATTCCATTTTGGATGCACCTCACCAGACACCTGCACCAACTGGAGAAAACACAGAGGTTTGTGACCAGGAAAATCCAGGCCCTCCAAAACATTACATACATAGAAAGACTGAAAGACCTGGCACTGTACTCAGTATCATGCAGACTGCTGAGAGGTGACCTGTGCTTGGCCTAGAGAGCAGTCTCAGACTCTGCCCTACTGGAAATGCTAGATATCTCCAAATCAAATGGGAGAATAATAACTTGCTCCAGAGATCTCAACCTAGCCTGTGACATAAACAAAACATGCTGGGGAGACATATATATCTCCCAGCAATTGACACTCCTCTGTAATAAGCTCCCAATACATGTGAAGCAGTGTTCCTCAATGAACCCATTCAAGTGCAACCTTGAAAACTGAATGGATGATTGTAAATTCACCCCTGTAATGGTACCTATATCCTTCATGGACATAACCAGTTGGTGTTGCTCTCAAAATTGCTCTGCTAACAACAGCCATATATTAACAACAACCATATAACTATGCTCAATAAGTGCACTTGTGTTTTTACACAGCTAGGCTTGTAAACACCCTAGAGCCATTAGTCTAGTAACCTCCTATGAACCTATGAAGCTATGAACCTATGCAGGCCTCCCAACATCTTCTCTCCAACATGGCCTATTACTTGCAGTCTTGTATAAGACAAACCTGTGCTGTGGTGCTTGTGTGAAGTACTATTTAGTCTGTGTACTTAGGTAGGGGTTCTATTCTCAATGCAGTCAACTGGGTGTGTGTGTATGTGTCTAGACAGAGGAGCAGAATTGTGTATCCTACAGTTACTGCTCCAATACCATGGGTTGACACTGTTTAGATACTTGCATATACCTACACACCAATTTTATGCAGGCCTCCGTACATTTTCTCTCCAACCTGGCCTGCTGATATCATCCACTATACGTTGACCTGCAGTCTTGTCAAAGTCAGACTTGTGCTGTGGCCCTTGTTCTATAGTCTGTGTACCTTAGATAGGTAGGGGTTCTAGTCTCACTCTAGTCAACTGGGTGGAAAATGTGTGTTTGTGTTCTTGCTTGACATTACAGAGAACATTTTACACCAGAATGCGGGACACTGTTTTTGTCATATTCTCCTCAACAGACACTGCTGTTGTCATCACCTGTAACGTATTGTCTGAGACACTCCAAGTCAGACTTGAGATGTGGTGCTTGCATAAAGTACTGAGTTTTGTAGTATGTGTACCTTAGATATGTAGGAGTTCTAGTCTCACTGCAGTCAAGCGTGTGTGTGCTTTTGCTTGACATTACAGAGAGGCTTTTACACAAGCATGTGGGACACTGTTATTTGCATATTCTCCTCAAAAGCACTGCTGATGTCATCAGCTTTATCAGAATTGTGTGACAGTTATTAGCATTTTCTAATCAACAGATACTGCTGATGTCATGAGCTATATCAGATTTATGGGATACTGTTATTAGCATATTCTCCTCAACAGATACTGCTGATGTCATCAGCTATATCAGTTTTATGGATATGCAGTACTGCCACAGGGAAGGGTCAGAGACTGGCCTGGAAACTAGGCCAACATCAACTCATCCTGTATGAGATAAATTACAGTGACATGGCTTTTATTCTAACCACATACATTATGGCATGGTTTGTAGGCCCTGTGTTTTCTTAATGAGAAAGCCATGTGGTTTCTCCCAACTGCTGCATGTGTCTGATGAGGAACATGCAAAACAGAGCAGTATACTCTATTAGTGTTCTGATGAGGTTTGAGTACAGTGCTGTCATACAATCCTAAGATCTGAATATGATGGCATGACTTATGATGTGCACAACATAGGCTTTCTATACCAGTGTGGACACTTGGCGGTCGAAGCTCAGATCACTATATACATGTGTTCCCAGTACTTGCATCACTGGGTTTCCACATAGCAGGACTGTTGTCAATGCTGTGAGTAACTTGGAATTCCCCTTTCAGATGGACAACATAAAAAGACACAATTCTGCATTTATTTGTAGATCATGTGCCTTTGTCACCAATGATTTGTCTGTGTTGGCTCCTCCTGTTCTATGTTATCATCATTGGTGGACTCAATGATTGCATCCAATGTGCAAATATCAGCAAACTTGATAAGCCAAAGGCCATACATTGTAGCCTGAAATGTCGAGAAATAGAGTCAAAACAGTGAAGGGCCAAACACAGATCCCTGGGGTTTGCCAATAGTAGCAGCTATACTGGTACATGTTGATTTACCAACTTTCACCATGTGTGTTTTGTCTGTGAGCCAACTGGTTGCCTATCTAGTGACATAAGTGTTAATTCACAGCTGTGAGGATTTATCCATGATACCTGCATGGGGGATTGTGTCACAAATCCTAGGCCAGATCACAACAGGCAGTATTCACTGTCTTACCTTCTTCCAGGCCTATCAGACAGAATCAATGGACTGTGACATTACATATCACCTATGCCATAATTCAGCACATCCACCTTACTGATATGTTTGAATACACACTTCAACACACCCTCCACCAATAAAATGGTGTACATCAACATGAATCCAGCTGGGTTGGGGGGACAGCACCTGATGCATGCATGTATATTGACAGAGACACTCCTTAAGTGCGAGGTACACCAATATGTCATTATCATCATGAACCTCTTCTAAATGGACACTAATAATATTGTGGCTGTGTGCAACAGACCTGGTCAGTTATTAATGCTACATCATGTCAATTACATCTGAGATGCCCTTAAAGAGGTCATCGAGGACATGCATGATGACAACAGTATCATCTTGTGGAGCATGACCTTGTTAAGGCATTTGACACAAATCCACATTGAGGTATTCAATCAGCACTGTCATATCTGGCCATAAACGGCTATATCAGCAAGTGGTAGATCACTGTATCACATACATGGCATCTCACTATGTTGAAATGTGTGAAGTGACCTATATCTTAGGTCCAGTGGTCAGGTGAGTACATCAGAGCTGTCTGCTAGGCCCTTTTCTCTCCATACTTTAAGTGAGGGATTTCACAGATTACATACACACCCTGTCTCCCTGAAGGGCTATAGACTGTGAAGAATCATTAACTCCAACTGTGATATTAGTATAATACAGACAATATACACTCATAAAAAATGTTGCTGCCACAGCCATGACAGCACCTGCAATGACAAGAAAACATGGGGGAATTTCTTAAGTCAGGAAAACAAACACACACCTTAAGCATAATGTGAACATCACACCATATAATCAGGCCAGTAGGTATGTGACCTGTATCCTGAGGTAGATGGTAAGTGGAATTTCCAATAGCATGTGGTCACAGTGCTGACTACTCCTTTGTATGTAACACAAGTACTGAGTATGTGAAGGACATCCACATCAGAGGCCAAAATACCTTTACAGTTCCCAGCCTTCATCACACAAGTAACTGAGTATAATGCACCCTTCTTCATGTACCTCACTAAGTATCTTCTTGTGATATGTAACTGAAGTGTACCACCTTTGTCACTTTGAGCTGTCACACAGCTTACTGGCCACACCTAGGTATTCTTTTTGTGGCATATACATGACTGTCTGATGGTGTGGAACACCAATCAAGTTGTTACATGAGATGCATGTGTGCTACTGTTCTTCTGATGCACACACTACATACATAGGTGTTTGACATTACTCAAAGAAATTTTTATTAAAATTTTTTCCATATCTTCAAATAGATTGAACCATAAATACTGAAATGTAAAATAATATAACATAATCAACTAGTCAACTATTTACAAAAGAAACTATATACAATTGCCTAAGTATACAATCTATAACATCACATTTCCATATAAAATATGCAATTTGTATTAAGATGTTATGCTGACTAATCAGATCAATTTGTTTTGTTCAAGATTTTGTTAACGTTCTGCCAATAAATGATGTATGATGTCTTATCAGTTCTTTTCTTCATGGTTGCTACTTCCATTTGAGACATGAAAACTGTGATTTTCTTGAAATCTTGAAAAGCTGGTGGTGTTTTATTCTTCCAGTAAGTTGTTATGGCTTTGTGTGCAATGGCAAGCAATGTCCACAGTAAAGGATATTTTACTTTTGAGACACATTGTGTTGTGGGTTCATTAAACAAAACTAATGACTTGGTTAACTGAAAAGTATAATCAAAAATTGTTTGAATGAAATAATTTCAAACCAATATTTATTCAGTGAATAACAATCAAAAAGCATGCTTCCAATCTGGTTTTGTATGTGTTTTACAAATATGTTTCTTATATATTAGTTCTAATCTATGAGGGGTTAGAAAGGATCTATGTCAGTAACCACAAACACGAAAACTAGGAAATTCAGGAAATAAAAGATGGAAGCCCCAAGCACTATAGTCGTCAGGTTTAATCTTTTATTTAGCACTTTCATCTCAATGTAACAGACTTCTTCAGAATAAATAATCAGTACAATTGAATGTTTAAATACATGCCCCTGCCACATGATAGGTTAACCAAATCCTACCTCCACCCACTTGTTAAACCACTAAAAACATTATAAAACATGACACTAAACATCACTAAGAAATACATTAAAAACAATAAGCAGATTTATGTTTCAAGAAAGGACACAAGGAAATGTTATTCAGATCATGGGGAACAGTGGCATTTAGCCTAATCTGCCATTTCATTCCCAGGAATTCCTGGTAGTGTTCAACTGGACCTCCCCTCTCCCCCAAATCAACATGATCAATAACACAAAACTTAAAAGAATGAGTAGGGAACTCATTAATAGGTTTAAAAAGGACATTTTTTTCAGTTTTATTCATATTGTCATATAAATGTTGGTAAAGTCTCTGCTTAATAGCCCTTTTTGTTTTCCCTCCATAAAATCCATCACATAAAGACCAAAATAAACAACCCCCTTTGAATAGCAGTAATACTTTTTCTGGGTTTAATGTTCCCATAGTTCTTAATGAATGTTAATCTGACTCTTCTCAATCATAAATTTACATTGAGGGCATCTGCCACATTTAAAACTACTACCATTCTCTGCCCGATATACTGGTTTCTCCAGTAGTCCCTTAAAGGAGGGTTCCTTCTTATAGACAATAATGGGACCTTGTCCTAAAATGGACGAGGTATCGCTGTTAAGTTTGAAAATGCTCCAATGTTTCTTAATGATTTTTTGAATGGCATAAAAATCAGTGTTGTATGGTAAAATAAGAGCTCTCCCAAAACCAGCATCACTGTTAGTGGCACCTGTCTGTTTTAATTCCCAACTGGTACATAGAAGGGTACAATAAATCCCTTCCAGTCTTTTCCTCTTCACCTCCTCCATAATGTCCCCACAAATTGTTCTGGGTAACCACTCTTGGTCAATATACTTTGTAATAGTCAGGAACAAATGAATAACTCTCCCAAGGAAAAGTGATGTTCAACAGCAAACAGATAATCCAAAAAGAAACAATAAACACCAAGCCACAGCCAAGAGCATATATCTAAAACTGTTTTAATAAATAGGTAAGCATTTTCACACAGACAACTGTGCTTCATCAGACCATAACACATATTAAGAACACATATATTTATACAAATAAATTCATTAAATCATTAATTCAGATCAGCCAATAAAAAACAAACAGCAATAAAATGCATCACTCATTTAAAAAGACCCCGTCCCTTTAGTATGGGTTTGATGGAAGTCCTTCCATTGATACCTGGATACTTCTCAGCCTGTAAACTAATAATCCAGTACAACTCACATCCCTCAGCGTAGTTCTTAAGATCTCCACCCTGGGCACTAGGTGTAACCATTTCTACTACTCTGAAACCAAAAACATGTTCATTCCCATACTCTACACAGTGTTTGCCAAGGCATTGTGTATATCTTATCTATTAATGCTGCACTGATGCTCCCTAATACGTTCCATCAGGGATCTGTTTGTTTTACCTATATAGAAACAGTTACAGACTCTACAGCTGGCCAAATATATTAGATGCCTGCTTCTACAATTGGCTCTTACTCTAAATTCATATCGATTATGGGTAGCAGGATGAATAAAATTAGTAGAAACATCTATATATCTACAAAAATTACAGTTCATGCACCTATTAGTTCCTAAGTCCAAGGTGTTGACAAGGCTTACCTTTATAGCATAACTGTCGTTTAAGACTTTTCCTATTCTTAAAAACATAGCTGGGCTTATCACCTACCACTTTCTTCAAGCCTTCATCTTAAAGCAAAATAGACCAATTATCATTTACTACACGTAAAATGCTATTAACATCACTGGTATAATGTAGGGATAAAGAGACATCCTTTCTAACACACACTGAAACCTTTCCCATTAAATTATCAGTCCCTGAATCATATGTATCAGAATAGAAAGGACGAGCACTACCTTCTCTATCAATAGAGCTCTCTTGAAGTGCTGTATCAACCTCTTGCTCTCTATAACCCCTACATAAAAAATCTTGTTTCAACTTCCTGAAATCACTATTATATAAATCATCTTTGTTGTTCAATCTAGAAATACGCATACCCTGTCCTTTCACTACATTCCTGAATATATGTCCAGGGTGCATGCTACTACGATGTACCATAGTATTTCTCCTACATTCTTTTCTATACAATGTAGTGGTTAATCTACAACTCTCATCAACAATAAGCTTGACATCTAGAAAATCAATTTCTTTACTAGAAAACCTGTGAGTTGTTGTTTTTCTTTTGGCTTTTCCCGGTTAGGGGTCGCCACACCGGAACTCCGGTCCACTAATGATTGGCAGTAGATTCTTACGGTGCTGAGGTGCCAGCCTGATGCCCAACCTTCAACGAAGGCAAGCCCATTCACGCATGTCTTTCGAACACCACTCGACTGTGGGGAGGACATGCAGATTCCACACAGAAGGTGCTCCAGCCGAAAATTGAATGGGAGAACCTCTTGCTGTGAGGCGTCAACGCTACCGTTGCACCATCATGGCTTAGGGGTAGTCTCATTAACATAACTTATAAAATCCATCAGTTGTGTATCTGTGTCCACCCAGACAAAAAAGAGGTCATCCACAAACCTATTATATGCCTTAACGTGAGATGCAAATGCAGAATGTAATATAAATTTGTTCTCCCACTGAGCCACCACAATGTTGGTGTAGCTATTGGCACAAGTGGTGCCAATAGCTACGCCAACTTTCTGTAGAAAACTTGATCTTCATATTTAAAAATATTGTTTTCAAGTACAACCTCAAGGAATCAAATCTCTTTGTGCACCATCGACCTCCTTAATTAACAAAAAAATCCCTGACCGTCTCAACCCCCATGTCATGTGGTATATTAGTAAACAATGATACAACATCCAAGCATACCAAGCAACATGTACCATCAAAAAACATATCATTAGTAGCACCATAAAGTCATTGTAGAAACTGTTTGGTATCCTTCAGTACATTTGGTTCCTTGTCAAGCAAAGGTCTCAATTTCTTATCTATATATATAGAAAAAGGTTCCGTTAGCCAATCCTTGTCCGAAACTATAGGGCGAAAGGGAGGACTAACAGGATCCTTATGGCTCTTCGGTAATGCTTGGAAAACCAGTACAACTGGAAATTCAGCTGTCAAGTAGTCATATAAATCCTTGGTAATAGCTTTATTGCAATAACAATCATGCACAGTAGCTGCTATCCTATCCTGAACTGAACAAAGAAAATTGTCATCAACAACATCATAAACAGTGGCATCATTCAACATTTCCAACATCCTTGAATTATAAAAAACATAGTCCATTAGGACAATAGCACTGCCCTTTTCAGCAGGCTTAATAATAAGTTCTTCGTCCTTCTGTAATTCAAGGAGAGCTTGCTTTTCATCATTACTGATATTATAAAAATCCCTTTTCATATAACCATTCTTGTAAGCATAATCTATATCTTGCTCGCACTTCTTAACAAAAGTCTCAAGGACAAGATTCAATGCCGGTTGAAACAAACTCGGTTTTCTAAATTTAAAAATATTACCATCAAGTAGCCCTTCATTAGGAAACATCATCCTGAGCATGACATTGCGAGCAAATAATCTAATGTCTATCACAGTCTCAATAAAATTGAAACCTTGAGCAGGAATAGATCTCAGTCCACGCTGCAATAACGCTAACTGGGATAAAGTTAGAGTCTTACTTGACAGATTGAAGATTAATGATTCACTGGTCCCATCCACATTTTCTTCAGAGTCTGCATCTGAGGACCTTCGTTCAGTCGTTGGCATTTCCTCCCTTGACTCTGAGAATGTTGGAAAAGCTGAGTTCCCTTCTGACGAATAGGAAGAGGTAGTCCTAAAGGGAAACTTCCACTTGTATAGCCACTTATGTTGGTCTTGGGCCGTACATCAAGATTCGATTTCTGCGTTATAGAAATTAAAGAAACAGCAGCCTTATGGCCCACACTGGTAGAAATTCCCTCAGTGGGAATAAACAAAGTAGACGTATCTGACCCTAGAGACCTTCATGAATCGTTAGGCAAAGCACTGTTACTAGAAACCACAGGACTAGGAGTAGGAGTATTCACAGGCATAGAACTGACTCTGGACCGTGCTCGATAACTCTGCGGTATAGCTAGCCTCTCAGAGTCAATGGTATAATCATTCCTCACCCAAGTGAACACATGTCCCTGTGAAAAGTTCGTAGTATCCCTAGATAACTTCTTGGCCTTCTGCAGTTTAAGACGTTGGTCATATGCTGAAATGCTGTCCATGATTATATCAAACGTCTGCACAAATTCATCATGGTATAACTGCAACAAGTCACTATACTTCCTAGTCACAG